>NC_057812.1:111855971-111936769 GCF_018294505.1 Triticum aestivum
AGAGCTTATATGCTTAGTTTCCTATAGGTTAGCTCCAAAATTACTTATGTTAGCACAAAATGATCAAGTTTACATAATAAGCTTATAGTCTTCTTCTTATTCTTCTTCTTATCCAAAATGACATAGGTTAGCTTCCGTTTACTTAAGTTGGCTCTAATATGCTAACTTAGAGCTTATCTGCTTAGTTTCCTATAGGTTAGCTCCAAAATTACTTATGTTAGCACAAAATGATCAAGTTTACATAATAAGCTTATAGTCTTCTTCTTATTCTTCTTATTCTTCTTCTTATTCTTCTTCTAGTCTTCTTCTTCTTCTCTTCTTCTTCTTCTTCTTCTTCTAACTTCTTGTTTATCATTTTCCAGATTTGATTTAATTCACGGAAGCTTGCATGGATGGAGTGCTTCTTTTCCATTTGTGTTTTTATTTTGTATCAATGTGAAACTTTTGTGAATTGATGGATAAGGTGTTGAATGAACATTGTGAAACTTTTGTAATATGTAACGATGGAACTATGTGTTGGCTATGTATGTATATATGATGAAACTTGTGTGTTGGATATGATCTGGTGGACGCAGGTAACATCGTTACATATGGCCCCCTGTATGTAAGCTAAGTAGATCTGTGTTGTATGTTATCTCTAATATTTTTTAACCTGTGAAAATATCAGAAATGAAAAAAATCCCTAATATTCATACTAGTGGCGCACCACACAAGACACTAATGGCGCACTGTTATAATCACACTAATGGCGCGTCACCCAACAGTGCGCCATTAGTATGCCAAATCACATGGTTAAATATGGCCCCCTGGGAGGCATACTAATGGCGCATGGTGTTCTATACTAATGGTGCGCTGCTCGGTGCGCCATTAGTATACCAGATACTAATGGCGCACCGGTGGTGCGCAATTAGTAAGAAATACTAGTGGCGTGATACTAATGGCGCACCAGCCGTGCGCCATTAGTGGGCAAAACTGGTGCTCCATTACTACCCCTTTTCCTAGTAGCACCTATTAAAGTTGAAGAAAAGACTATTACTTATAATGATTCTGTTGTTCCTACTGCTTATATTGAGAAACCACCTTTCCCTGTTAGAATAAAGGATCATGCTAAAGCTTCAACTGTTGTTCGGAAGAGTAATACTAGAACACCTACACCCTTTGAGCAAATTAAAGTTGAACGTAGTATTGCTATGGTTAAGTATCTCTTGGCCGATAATATTGATGGGCATGTTATTTACTTCTGTGATGAAGCTGGTAGAATTGCTAGACCCGATACTAAAAATAAACATAGACCTGTTGTAGGCATGCCTGTTATTTCTGTTAAAATAGGAGATCATTGCTATTATGGCCTGTGTGATATGGGTGCTAGTGCAAGTGCAATACCTCATTACTTATATAAAGAAATTATGCATGATATTGCACCCGCTGAGATAGAGGAAATTGATGTTACAATTAAGCTTGCCAATAGAGACACTATTTCACCAGTTGTGATTGTTAGAGATGTTGAAGTCTTGTGTGGGAAAGTTAAATATCCTGCTGATTTTCTTGTTCTTGGTTCCCCACAAGATGACTTTTGTCCCATTATATTTGGTAGACCCTTCTTGAATACTGTTAATGCTAATATAGACTGCAAAAAGGATGTTGTTGCTATTTTTTTTGGGGGATATGTCTCATGAGTTTAATTTTGCTAAATTTCGTAGACAACCCCATGATAAAGAATTGCCTAGTAAATATGAACTTATTGGTCTTACTTCTATTGTCGTGCCTTGGCAGAACCAATCTAGGGCTCCGGTGGAGTTGTTCTGCCAGGGAAACTTCCCTCTGGGAGGGGGAAATCATCACCATCGATCCTCTCATCGGGAGGGGGTCAATCTCCATCAACATCTTCACCAGTACCATCTCATCTCAAATCCTAGTTCATCTCTTGTATCCAATATTTGTCTCAAAACATCAGATTGGTACCTGTGGGGTGCTAGTAGTGCCGATTACTCTTTGTAGTTGATGCTAGTTGGTTTATTCGGTGGAAGATCATATGTTAAAATCCTTTATGCATATTAATACCCCTCTAATTATGAACATGAATATGATTTGTGAGTAGTTATGTTTGTTCCTCAGGACATGGGAGAAGTCTTGCTAGAACTGATCCTCCTCTTCTCCAACGCCATCCCAACGATGCTGCTGCCTATGACACAAATGGTCCTCTGTAGCCACTTCTTCAGGGTTGTAGTAGAAGTTTAGAACCCACTGCCGCTGCCCTGTCCTCCACATGGATTACACTGGGTGGTGAGGTAGGCTGGAGGAACCGAGCCATCTAAGTGGCGCTTAGATCTGCTGAAGAGCAGAGGGGGTAAAAATGACGCCCTAGCAGATTTGGGAATCCCCTCCCTGGGTCTTCTGTGCAGTTTATGTAATTTACTCATACAAAATGATGCATTTGCCTTGGCTAATACTCCCCATCTGTGGTGATTGAATTGTTCTTACACAGGGCAATACTGGGACTGGATCGGATTCTGAAGGCATGAAGGCATCTAAGACCAGTTTTGCTCTTCTTGCATTTGGGCTTCCTCTTCTACTATTCTTTCGAGTGCTGACACGGGTAACACATGTATGTATATATATGTTGATACTGAACCTATTTGTGCCGCACACCCTGCAAATTCACTGTGCTTAAGTCATATGTTTAATGTGACACTATTACTGTAATTGTACAATAGATTCAGAGTGCGAAGGGAAGAGAAAGCATTGGGGAGCTTCTTATTGTTGCACAGGGAAGGCTTCTGGAATTTAAGAATTCCAGTGTTAATGGGGAGGTAGTTTTTCAACATCTTTAACATCACAACATGCCTTTTCATGTATTATTTTCAAGTTTTAGGTTCCACTTGTCCTTCCAATGAGGAGGATAATATGATAACTGTATTTGTTATTTCATCCGCACAATTCTTGTCTTTCGCCAAATATGAGATGGGCACATCCCTCCTTAGGATTGGACACCAACCATCACCCTAGATATTTGAGTGGTCAGAATTTATGAATTCGAAGTCTTGAGGATATTGGGATTTTGATATGCCCTAACAGTAATCTATCTAAGTAACCTTGTTTACAGGAGGATGAGGTGATATACAAGTTTGGATTGACACTTGACTCCCTTGATAGATTGTACGAAGCTGTTGAGTTGCATGGAAATCAAAAAGATGACTGGACAAGGTCAGTTTTCATATCGAACATATTTATTTTCCTTGTTTATTTGTTGATGGCCTGCGCACCAAATCAATTTAAATTGCAGGTTGAAGGAGTACATCTTTTGTCTTGGAAAACCTGGTGTGGCCATGTAAGATAAGCTTGATGCTCTTGTCTGTTTGAAGCGCACGTACAAATATTTAAGGTAAGCTTGATGCTCTTTTCCTTCTGAACGGCATGTACAAATGTTTACGGTTATTTTATGAGTATTTGTACAAATGGCCATGACACCCCCTCTAAAACTGTAGAAGAGTTTACATTATATGATCATCACTAGTGGTCTAAAAGTTTAAGGTTATTTTAGGAGTATTGTCAGGATTATGAAGACATTTAGACAAAAGTATTAAAGTTATATTGTCTACATTGTATATGTAAACTGCGCCACCCCCAAAGCTAAGATTCTAGGTCTGCCGGGTAATTTAGCATTACACCCAAGTGCACATAAGTGCTCTTGAGTAAAACGTCAGGACTTTGTTTTACACCTATCGCACATGGAGATGTGAACCGTCACCTTGCGATGATGTGCAATAGGGGGTGTATTATGCATGCTACATACAAACCGTGTGCAATAGGGTGTTAGGATACAGCCAGTTTGATAATAGCAATCGTATGCAATGTTCGGACCTATCACACAAAGTTTAGCTCGGTAATATATCACCGCGCATGTCCCCATGGAAAAACACATGTAATTGTTTGCCAAACACAAATGGGAGGGAAGAACAACCGTTTGCGAAATGTGACCTATTGCACACGGTTTGATAGAGTTAAATGTGTGTGATGTTAAAACAACCGCACATGCTTTATCTGGAAAAAATGTTTGCGTCATGTCATCACGGTTCGTTTCTAATTTACGAGTGAGATTATGTTTTGCATCGGACACGGTGCAGATCACGTGTGGGATGAGAAGCTATCACACATGATTGAAAACGATAGAAATTATGATAGAAATTAGTGGTCAATTAGATCTTCAAGACCGTGCAAATGTGTAAAGTGTCACTTATTTCATTTGTGAACTAGAGGCTGGCAACCTGCATAGAAGGTCCTTTTGTGTTCTGGTTTCAAACAGTAAACTCAAATGAACTGTTCCAATTAAGCAGATGTGTAAACGTTCCATGCATGCTTCAGTCAAGGGAGCTTTCAACGGTCAGCTAGAGACATAGACAATTCAGTCTCCGTTTACGCACACTATATGTGGCCTAACAGATTGTGTTTCACGGGGGCCGACCAACAAACCGTTGAATGATTGAACATTGAAATGCCCCAGATCTCGTAGGTGCCTGTTAGGATTGTAACCTAGCAGTCAAGGTCATACGCTCACACTGACTGACAGTCACACGATCAAAATCGTCAGAATTGTGAGAAGGAAAAGGTCAGGTCATCCTAAGACATTCAGAAGTAGTACTAATCATTTCCTGGGAGTTTTCACTTCTAACACTGGTCACTGGTCAAGCACGGGGAACAAAAAAGTTGCTAGCATCGTGCAGATTGTACTTGCATTATAAGGAACTGTTTTTTTCTCCTCTTACTTGTAAAGATTTAGCAAGTATACTTCACCGAACATTCTATGATTTAGCAAGTATCCATCACTGAACATTCTATGATAAGCGCAAGTAAGCCCAGGTCATGGTCTAGGCTGAGCTCTTTGTGTGTGTGTGCGCGCGTGTGTGTGTGATTGTTCATGTACTTAGGGAATTTCTAACCAATCAATCCCCTATCCGGCAGTAAAAAGTCAATTTTACTCCTCTAACGCTCACCTAACCGATCCCTAATCCGCCATAGTGGAGTAAAAATTATCCTCTGGCGCCAACCAATTCCCTAAATATACTCGGCCATTGCAGCTCCGAGTAAAAGCCGCGCTTCTCCCTCGCGCCACCCCTCGCCACTGCATCTTCGCATGCGCGCGTCCCAGCGACCGCCCAACCGCCCCGCCGCTACCTTGTTGCCTTCTTGCCCCCCGCCGCTCTTCTGCCCGACGTCGAGCCCGTTCGGCCCATATCGTCGTTGCCGGAATCAAGGTGAAACGCCGCCGGCGTCGGCATAGCCGATTCGTCGGATTGCTTTGAAACTTCTTCATTTTTCGTCGACCACTGCATCTCACCTTGTTTGCACACCGCTGTAGGTCATTTGCACGCGTCGCTGCCTGCCGGTTTGGTCTAAACGACACCAGCCATATGCTGGCGCCCACCACTAATAAGACAATAGCAATGGCGTGCGTTGATTTTCACCCGCCACTGGTAATTTCTTAGATTACAAGCGGCGGGCGCTAGACTACGCCGCCATTAATGTGAATTCACCTATAAGCCATTTACGAGTAGTGCGTTACACCCTCCAGTTCAGGGAAAGGTGTTGTTTTGGACAAACTGTCAATGAAACTTTATTAAATCTTTGAATGTCAATATCAAACTATTAAACATTTAAACTGAAAATTCTGAAAGTAATATGATGGATTTGTCTCGAGTTTTTTTCTTACAAAATGTCAAGTTTTATTTGGCTTTATACCTTATTACGATAGAAATTAGTGGCCAATTACGTCTTGAAGACCGTGCAAAATGTCACTTATTTGTGAACTAGAGGCTAGAAACCTACATAGAAGGCCTTTTTGTTTTCTGGTTTGAAACTGTAAACTCAAAATGAGCCGTTCCAAGCAGATGTGTAAACGCTCCATGCGTATGCTTCAGTCAAGGATAGTCAGTCTCCGTCCAACCGTTCCAACCGATTGTGGCCGGACCAGCAAATCGTTGAATGATCGGATATTGAAGGCGTCAGGTCTCTCAAGGTCATACGCTCACATTGACTGAAAGCGTCACACAGTCAAAAGCGTCAGAATTCTCAAAAGGAAAAGTCAGGTCATCACAAGACATCCAAAAATAGTCATTTTCTATTAGTTTTCACCTCGAACACTGGTCACTGGTCAAGCAGCGGGGACAAGAAAGTAGCTAGCGCGTGCAGGTTGTACTTGCATTATAAGGAGGTGTTTTTTTTCTTCTACCATAAAGATTTAGCAAGTATACTTCACTGAACATTCTATGATTTAGCAAGTATCCTGCACTGAAAGTTCTATGACAAGTGCAACTAAGCCCAGTGACATGGTCTAGGCAGAGCTCTTCTTGTGTGTGCGTGTTCATGTACTTATGCAGGTACTTCCTCTGGTTATTTGACCCGGAGTACTGCTATTAGCAGAGTACTCAGAGGACGTTGAGTCCCCTGAATTTTCTTGTGGTTTCTCATGTTCTTTTCCTAGGAAAGTCTGATGTCGGTACACTCCAAGACCGACCTGTAGGGTAGAGACACCAAGTCAGGACCGGTGCCTTTGATTGATGCGAATAAGCAGTGCTACCAAATGATTATTATTTAAATAAGCCACACAATCACACTTGCACGATCGAGCAGTTAACTTCAAGATTCACAGTTTAGACGTGAGTCCCAGTCTAAGCGTACCACGCAAATGGAAATGTTACTACCACCAAATTGCTCTATCTATCTAAAAGCTTGTTGCAGGCAATCCATCCATGGAAGGGCATAAAGTTAATTAAGGTTACAAGTCAGAACGACTTCGAGATTCACAGTGCGAACTACGTAGAGTGGACTGGAGTAGCTGGTCACACTGACAGAGTCCCACTGGACACTGAGCATGAGTTCACACTTGAATTTGGACTCGAGCTAAAGTCGTCGTCTCGTCGCCCCCGTTGAACTGCTAGGCATGACCTTTTCCACACACTGTCAAGTCACCGCGCGACCCTTTCATCTTCTGCTCCTGTCGTGAGACACCAATTGAGTCGCCAGTTTCTTTCTGCTACTAGTATAAATACAGGAGCGTTGGGTTGGAGGGGCACCAAACCCACAGCTCCTTCCGCTCCTTTTACCCAGTTGAAGACAGCAGCCAGCTTCTTGGCATAGATCTCAGACGTGCGTTTCAGCGGGGAAGAAGAAGGATGCCTGACCACAACGGGGTAAAGAAGGGCATGTGGGACTTCCTCTGCGGCTGCTTCTCCCCCTCCGGCACTAATGATTGATTGACATGATCGCGGTCGATCGAGCTGCGCGCCGTTAGGTACTGATGGACCGTGTTGTGTTTGTCTGTGTGATGTACTTATAATGATTCTGTTGTTCCTACTGCTTATATTGAGAAACCACCTTTCCCTGTTAGAATAAAGGATCATACTAAAGCTTCAACTGTTGTTCGGAAGAGTAATACTAGAACACCTACACCCTTTGAGCAAATTAAAGTTGAACCTAGTATTGCTATGGTTAAGTATCTCTTGGCCGATAATATTGATGGGCATGTTATTTACTTCTGTGATGAAGCTGGTAGAATTGATAGACCCGATACTAAAAATAAACATAGACCTGTTGTAGGCATGCCTGTTATTTCTGTTAAAATAGGAGATCATTGCTATTATGGCCTGTGTGATATGGGTGCTAGTGCAAGTGCAATACCTCATTACTTATATAAAGAAATTATGCATGATATTGCACCCGCTGAGATAGAAGAAATTGATGTTACAATTAAGCTTGCCAATAGAGACACTATTTCACCAGTTGTGATTGTTAGAGATGTTGAAGTCTTGTGTGGGAAAGTTAAATATCCTGCTGATTTTCTTGTTCTTGGTTCCCCACAAGATGACTTTTGTCCCATTATATTTGGTAGACCCTTCTTGAATACTGTTAATGCTAATATAGACTGCAAAAAGGATGTTGTTGCTATTTTTTTTGGGGGATATGTCTCATGAGTTTAATTTTGCTAAATTTCGTAGACAACCCCATGATAAAGAATTGCCTAGTAAATATGAACTTATTGGTCTTACTTCTATTGTCGTGCCTTGGCAGAACCAATCTAGGGCTCCGGTGGAGTTGTTCTGCCAGGGAAACTTCCCTCTGGGAGGGGGAAATCATCACCATCGATCCTCTCATCGGGAGGGGGTCAATCTCCATCAACATCTTCACCAGCACCATCTCATCTCAAATCCTAGTTCATCTCTTGTATCCAATATTTGTCTCAAAACATCAGATTGGTACCTGTGGGGTGCTAGTAGTGCCGATTACTCCTTGTAGTTGATGCTAGTTGGTTTATTCGGTGGAAGATCATATGTTCAAATCCTTTATGCATATTAATACCCCTCTAATTATGAACATGAATATGATTTGTGAGTAGTTATGTTTGTTCCTCAGGACATGGGAGAAGTCTTGCTATAAGTAGTCATGTGAATTTGGTATTCGTTTGATAGTTTGATGAGATGTATGGTGTCTTTCCTCTAGTTGTGTCATGTGAACGTCGACTACATGACACTTCACCATTGTTTGGGCCTAGAGGAAGGCATTGGGGAGTAATAAGTAGATGATGGGTTGCTAGAGTGACAGAAGCTTAAACCTAGTTTATGAGTTGCTTCGTAAGGGACTGATTTGGATCCATATGTTTCATGCTATAGTTAGGTTTACCTTAATACTTCTTTTGTAGTTGCGGATTCTTGCAAGAGGGGTTAATCATAAGTGGGATGCTTGCCCATGGAAGGACAGTGCCCAAGCACCGGTCCACCCACATATCAAATTATCAAAGTACCGAACGCGAATCATACGTACGTGATGAAAACTAGCTTGACAATAATTCCCATGTGTCCTCGGGAGCGTTTTCCATTATATAAGAGTTTGTCCAGGCTTGTCCTTTGCTACAAAAATGATTGGGCCATCTCTCTGCACCTTATTTACTTTTTCACTTGTTACCCGTTACAAATTACCTTATCACTAAACTATCTGTTACCGATAATTTCAGTGCTTGCAGAGAATACCTTACTGAAAACTGCTTATCATTTCCTTCTGCTCCTTGTTGGGTTCGACACTCTTACTTATCGAAAGGACTACGATAGATCCCCTATACTTGTGGGTCATCAAGACTCTTCTCTGGCACCGTTGCCGGGGAGCGAAGCGCCTTTGGTAGGTGGAATTTGGCAAGGAAAAATTTATATTGTGTGCTGAAATTTACTGTCACTTCTTACTATGGAACATAATCCTTTGAGGGCTTGTTCGGGGTATCTTCACTCCGACCAGTAGAGTAAAGAGTTGCTCCTCAACCTACTGAACCAACTAAAAATGTTTACTTTGAAATTCCTTCGGGTATGATAGAGAAACTGCTAGCTAATCCTTTCACAGGTGATGGAACTTTACATCCCGATCTGCACCTAATCTATGTGGATGAAGTTTGTGGATTATTTAAGCTTGCAGGTATGCCCGAGGATCTTATCAATAAGAAGGCTTACCTTTATCTTTGAAGGGAACGGCATTGACATGGTTTAGGATATGTGATGATATCGGATCATGGAACTACAACCGATTGAAATTGGAATTTCATCAGAAGTTTTATCCTATGCATCTTGTTCATCATGATCGTAATTATATATATAATTTTTGGCCTCGCGAAGGAGAAAGCATCGCTCAAGCTTTGGGGAGGCTTAAGTCAATGTTATATTCATGCCCCAATCATGAGCTCTCAAGAGAAATTATTATTGAAAATTTTTATGCTCGGCTTTCTCTCAATAATCGCTTCATGCTCGACACTTCTTGTACTGGTTCTTTTATGATGAAGACTATTGAATTCAAATGGGATTTATTGGAAAGAATTAAACGCAACTCCGAAGATTGGGATCTCGAGAAGGTAAGGAGTCAGGTATAACCCCAAAGTTTGATTGTGTTAAATCTTTTATGGATATTGATACCTTTCGTGAATTTAGCACTAAATATGGACTTGACTCTGAGATAGTAGCTTGTTTCTGTGAATCCTTTGCTAATCATGTTGATCTCCCTAAGGAGAAGTGGTTTAAATATAATTCTCCCATTGAAGTAAAAGTAGTTACACCTATTAAAGTTGAAGAAAAGACTATTACTTATAATGATTCTGTTGTTCCTACTGCTTATATTGAGAAACCACCTTTCCCTGTTACAATAAACGATCGTGCTAAAGCTTCAACTATTGTTCGGAAGAGTAATACTAGAACACCTACACCCTCTGAGCAAATTAAAGTTGAACCTAGTATTTCTATGGTTAAGGATCTCTTGGCCGATAATATTGATGGGCATGTTATTTACTTCTGTGATGAAGCTGCTAGAATTGCTAGACCCGATACTAAAAATAAACATAGACCTGTTGTAGGCATGCCTGTTATTTCTGTTAAAATAGGAGATCATTGCTATTATGGCTTGTGTGATATGGGTGCTAGTGCAAGTGCAATACCTCATTCCTTATATAAACAAATTATGCATGATATTGCTCCCGCTGAGATAGAGGAAATTGATGTTACAATTAAGCTTGCCAATAGAGACACTATTTCACCAGTTGTGATTGTTAGAGATGTTGAAGTCTTGTGTGGGAAAGTTAAATATCCTGCTGATTTTCTTGTTCTTGGTTCCCCACAAGATGACTTTTGTCCCATTATATTTGGTATATCCTTCTTGAATACTGTTAATGCTAATATAGACTGCAAAAAGGATGTTGTTGCTTTTGGTTTGGGGGATATGTCTCATGAGTTTGATTTTGCTAAATTTCGTAGACAACCCCATGATAAAGAATTGCCTAGTAAATATGAACTTATTGGTCTTACTTCTATTGTTGTGCCTTGGCGGAACCAATCTAGGGCTCCGGTGGAGTTGTTCTGCCAGAGAAACTACCCTCTCGGAGGGGGAAATCATCACCATCGATCCTCTCATTGGGAGGGGGTCAATCTCCATCAACATCTTCACCAGCACCATCTCATCTCAAACCCTAGTTCATCTGTTGTATCCAATATTTGTCTCAAACCCTTAGATTGGTACCTGTGGGGTGCTAGTAGTGTTGATTACTCATTGTAGTTTATGCTAGTTGGTTTATTTGGTGGAAGATCATATGTTCAAATCCTTTATGCATATTAATACCCCTCTAATTATGAACATGAATATGATTTGTGAGTAGTTACGTTTGTTCCTGAGGACATGGGAGAAGTCTTGCTATAAGTAGTCATGTGAATTTGGTATTCGTTCGATAGTTTGATGAGATGTATGGTGTCTTTCCTCTAGTGGTGCATTGTGAACGTCGACTACATGACACTTCACCATTGTTTGGGCCTAGAGGAAGGCATTGGGGAGTAATGAGTAGATGATGGGTTGCTAGAGTGAAAGAAGACCCTAGTTTATGAGTTGCTTCGTAAGGGGCTGATTTGGATCCATATGTTTCATGCTATAGTTAGGTTTACCTTAATACTTGTTTTGTAGTTACAGATGCTTGCAAGAAGGGTTAATCATAAGTGGGATGCTTGTCCATGGAAGGATAGTACCCAAGCACCGGTCCACCCACATATCAAATTATCAAAGTACCGAACGTGAATCGTACGAAAGTGATGAAAACTAGCTTGACGATAATTCCCATGTGTCCTCGGGAGCGTTTTCCTTTATATAGGAGTTTGTCCAGGCTTGTCCTTTGCTACAAAAATGATTGGGCCATCTTTCTGCACCTTATTTACTTTTATTACTTGTTACTTGTTACCCGTTACAAATTACCTTATCACAAAACTATCTGTTACCAATAATTTCAGTGCTTGCAGAGAATACCTTACTGAAAACTGCTTATCATTTCCTTCTCCTCCTTGTTGGGTTCGACACTCTTACTTATCGAAAGGACTACGATAGATCCCCTATACTTGTGGGTCATCAATACTCTTTTCTGGCATCGTTGCCGGGGAGCGAAGCGCCTTTGGTAGGTGGAATTTGGCAAGGAAAATTTTATATAGTGTGCTGAAATTTACTATCACTTGTTACTATGGAACATAATCCTTTGAGGGCTTGTTCGGGGTATCTTCACCCTGACCAGTAGAGCAATGAGTTGTGATACGTCTCCAATGTATTTATAATTTTAGATTGCTCCATGCTATATTATCTACTGTTTTGGGCAATATTGGGCTTTAATATCCACTTTTATATTATTTTTGGGACTAACCTATTAACCGGAGGACCAGCCCAGATTTGTTGTTTTATGCCTATTTCAGTGTTTTGAAGAAAAGGAATATCAAACGGAGTCGAAACGGAACGAAATCAACTGGAGAAGTTATTTTTGGAAGGAAACACACCTGATGGACTTGGACCTCACGTCAGAAGATACGGGAGCTGCCCACGAGGGTGGGGGCGCGCCCCCTGCCTCGTGGGCCCCCCGTGGCTCCCCTGACGTGCTTCTTCTGCCTATATAACTCCATATACCCTAAAACTTCCAAAACGGAGATTAGATCGGGAGTTCCGCCGCCAGAAGCCTCCGTAGCCACCAAAAGTCATCAGGACCCTGTTCCGGCACCCTGCCGGAGGGGGGAACCCTCACCGGTGGCCATCTTCATCATCCTGGCGCTCTCCATGACGAGGAGGGAGTAGTTCTCCCTCGAGGCCGAGGGTATGTACCAGTAGCTATGTGTTTGATCTCTCTCTATCTCGTGTTCTTGATTTGGCACGATCTTGATGTATCGCGAGATTTGCCATTATAGTTGGATCTTATGTTTATCCTCCCCCTCTTCTCTCTTGTAATGAATTGAGTTTCCTCTTTGAAGTAATCTTATCGGATTGAGTCTTTAAAGATTTGAGAACACTTGATGTATGTCTTGCCGTGTGTATCTGTGGTGACAATGGGATACCACGTGATTCACTTGATGTATGTTTTGGTGATCAACTTGCGGGTTCCGCCCATGAACCTATGCATAGGGGTTGGCACATGTTTTCGTCGTGATTCTCCGGTAGAACTTTGGGGCACTCTTTGAGGTCCTTTGTGTTGGTTGAATAGATGAATCTGAGATTGTGTGATGCATATCGTATAATCATACCCACGGATACTTGAGGTGACATTGGAGTATCTAGCTGCCATTAGGGTTTTGGTTGATTTGTGTCTTAAGGTGTTATTCTAGTACGAACTCTAGGGTTGTTTGTGACACTGATAGGAATAGCCCACCGGATTGATTGGAAAGAATAACTTTGAGGTGGTTTCGTACCCTACCATAATCTCTTCGTTCATTCTCCGCTATTAGTGACTTTGGAGTGACTCTTTGTTGCATGTTGAGGGATAGTTATGTGATCCAATTATGCTAGTATTGTTGAGGGAACTTACACTAGCGAAAGTATGAACCCTAGGTCTTGTTTCTTATCATTGCAATACCGTTTACGCTCACTTTTATCACTTGCTACCTTGCTGTTTTTATTATTTCAGATTACAAATACTATTATCTACCATCCATATACCACTTGTATCGCCATCTCTTCGCTGAACTAGTGCACCTATACAATCTACCATTGTATTGGGTGTGTTGGGGACACAAGAGACACTTTGTTATTTGGTTGCAGGGTTGCTAGAGAGAGACCATCTTCATCCTATGCCTCCTACGGATTGATAAACCTTAGGTCATCCACTTGAGGGAAATTTTCTACTGTCCTACAAACATCTGCACTTGGAGGCCCAACAACGTCTACAAGAAGAAGGTTGTGTAGTAGACATCAAGCTCTTTTCTGGCGCCGTTGCCGGGGAGGTTAGCGCTTGAAGGTATATCTTTAGATCTTGCAATCGAGTCTTTTAGTTTCTTGTTTTATCACTAGTTTAGCTTATAAAAGAAAATTATAAAAAAAATGGAATTGAGTTTGTCTCATACGCTTCACCTTTTTAATATCTTTCGTGAGTATGATGGAAAGGATAATTGTGCTCAAGTGCTAGAATAAGAAATCTATAAAATGTTTGGCACTGAATATTTGAATGATGAGCATGATTGCAATGTTGTTAGTACGAATTCCTTGAATATCTATGATGCTAATGATATGCAAAGCCACAAGCTTGGGGAAGCTATGTTTGATGAAGATGATATTTTTTGTCCCCCAAGTTTTGATGAGAAAATTTACTATGATGAAAGCATGTCTCCTTTCTATGATGATTATTGTGATGACACGTGTGCTTTAAAGAATAATGATAACAATGAAACTTGTCATCTTGATTTCAATTTTCAATCCCATGATAGTTATTTCGTTGAGTTTGCTCCCACTACTATTCAAGAGAAGAATTTTGCTTATGTGGAGAGTAATAAAATTTCTATGCTTATGCATCATGAAAATAGTACTTTAGTTGCTGGTTATATTGTTGAATTCATTCATGATGCTACTGAAAATTATTATGAGGGAGGAATATATGCTTGTAGGAATTGCAATAATACCAAGTTTCCTCTCTATGTGCTTAAAATTTTGAAGCTATGCTTGTTTTTCCCTCCTATGCAAGTTGATTCTTGCTCCCACAAGTTGTTTGCTCACAAAATCCCTATGCATAGGAAGTGGGTTAGACTTAAATGTACTAGTCATATTCTTCATGATGCTCTCTTTATGTTACAATTCTTATCTTTTATGTGAGCATCGTTGAAATCATCATGCCTAGCTAGGGGCGTTAAACGATAGCGCTTGTTGGGAGGCAACCCAATTCTATTCTTGTTCCTTGATTTTTGTTCCTCTTTAGTAATAAATAATTCATCTAGCCTCTGTTTAGATGTGGTTTTATGCTTTTAATTAGTGTTTATGCCAAGTAGAACCTTTGGGAAGACTTGAGGAAAGTCTTGTTGATCATGCTGTAAAAAACAGAAACTTTAGCGCTCACGAGAATTGCTGCCATTTTTATTTGGTGAGTGATATTTAGTTAATTCTTTTTGCAGATGATTCATAGATAAATTCCTCAGGTCCAGCAATTTATTTTAGAATTTTATGAGTTCCAGAAGTATACGTTTCATCCAGATTACTGTTGGAGAACGTAGCAGAAATTCAAAATTTTCCTACGTGTCACCAAGATCTATCTATGGAGAGACTAGCAATGAGGGGAAGGAGAGTGCATCTACATACCCTTGTAGATCTCTATGCGGAAGCGTTCCAGAGAACGGGGTTGATGGAGTCGAACTCGTCGTGATCCAAATCACCGATGATCCTAGTGCCGAACGGACGGCACCTCCGTGTTCAACACACGTACAGCCCGGTGACGTCTCCTACGCCTTGATCCAGCAAGGGGAGAAGGAGAGGTTGGGGAAGACTCCATCCAGAAGCATCACGACGGTGTGGTGGTGATGGAGGAGCGTGGCAATCCTGCAGGGCTTCGCCAAGCACCACGGGAGAGGAGAAGGACTTGGGAGAGGGGGAGGGCTGCACCAAAGGCAAAGGTAAGAAGTCCTCCATCTCCCCCACTATATATAGGGGGGCCAAGGGGGGGGGGGCGCCGGCCCTAGGAGATCCAATCTCCTAGGGGGGAGGTGGCCAAGGGAGGATTCCCTCCCCCCAAAGGCACCTAGGGGGTGCCTTCCCCTTGTGGGACTCTTCCCTTTTGAAACCCTAGGCACATGGGCCTCTTGGGGCTGGTGCCCTTGGCCCATGTAGGCCAAGGAGCACCCCCTACAGCCCATGTGGCCCTCCGGGGCTGGTGGCCCCACTTGGTGGACCCCCGGGACCCTCCCGGTGGTCCCGGTACGTTACCGATAAAACCCAAAACTTTTCCGGTGACCAAAACAGGACTTCCTATATATAAATCTTTACCTCCGGACCATTACGGAACTCCTCGTGACGTCCGGGATCTCATCCGGGACTCCGAACAACATTCGGTAACCACATACAAACTTCCTTTATAAACCTAGTGTCATCGAACCTTAAGTGTGTAGACCCTACGGGTTCGGGAGACATGCAGACATGACCGAGACTTTTCCGGTCAATAACCAACAGCGGGATCTGGATACCCATGTTGGTTCCCACATGTTCCATGATGATCTCATCGGATTAACCATGATGTCAAGGACTTAATCAATCCCGTATACAATTCCCTTTGTCTAGCGGCATTGTACTTGCCCGAGATTCGATCGCCGGTATCCCGATACCTTGTTCAATCTCGTTACCGGCAAGTCTCTTTACTTGTTTCGTAACACATCATCCCGTGATCAACTCCTTGATCACATTGTGCACATTATGATGATGTCCTACCGAGTGGGCCCAGAGATACCTCTCCGTTTACACGAAGTGACAAATCCCAGTCTCAATTCATGCCAACCCAACAGACACTTTCGGAGATACCTGTAGTGTACCTTTATAGCCACCCAGTTACGTTGTGACATTTGGCACACCCAAAGCACTCCTACGGTATCCGGGAGTTGCACAATCTCATGGTCTAAGGAAACGATACTTGACATTAGAAAAGCTTTAGCATACGAACTATACGATCTTTGTGCTAGGCTTAGGATTTGGTCTTGTCCATCACATCATTCTCCTAATGATGTGATCCCGTTATCAACGACATCCAATGTCCATGGTCAGGAAACCGTAACCATCTATTGATCAACGAGCTAGTCAACTAGAGGCTTACTAGGGACATGGTGTTGTCTATGTATCCACACATGTATCTGAGTTTCCTATCAATACAATTCTAGCATGGATAATAAACGATTATCATGAACAAGGAAATATAATAATAATCAATTTATTATTGCCTCTAGGGCATATTTCCAACAGTCTCCCACTTGCACTAGAGTCAATAATCCAGTTCACATCGCTATGTGATTAACACTCAAGGTCACATCCCCATGTGACTAACACCCAAAGAGTTTACTAGAGTCAATAATCTAGTTCACATTACCATGTGATCAACACTCGATGAGTTCTGGGTTTGATCATGTTATGCTTGTGAGAGATGTTATAGTCAACGGGTCTGAATCTTTTAGATCCATATGTACTTCGCAAATCTCTATGTCATCTTGTAGATGCAACTACTACGCTACATTTGGAGCTATTCCAAATAACTATTCTACTATACGAATCCAATTTACTACTCAGAATAATCTGGATTAGTGTCAAAGTTTGCATCGGCGTAACCCTTTACGACGAACTCTTTTACCACCTCCATAATCGAGAAAATTCCTTAGTCCACTAGTTACTAAGGATAACTTTGACCGCTGTCCTGTGATCCATTCTTGGATCACTCTTGTACCCCTTGACTGACTCAAGGCAAGGCACACTTCAGGTGCGGTACACAACATAGCATACTGTAGAGCCTGCGTCTAAAGCATAGGGGACGACCTTCATCCTTTCTCTCTATTTTGCCGTGGTCGAGATTTAAGTCTTAACTTCATTCCTTACAACTCAGGCAAGAACTCCTTCTTTGACTGATCCATCTTGAACACCTTCAAGATCATGTCAAGGTATGTGCTCATTTGAAAGTACCATTAAGCGTTTTGATCTATCCTCATAGATCTTGATGCTCAATGTTCAAGTAGCTTAATCCAGGCCTTCCATTGAAAAACACTTTCAAATAACCCTATATGCATTCCAGAAATCCTACGTCATTTCTGATCCATAATATGTCAACAACATATACTCATCAGAAATTCTATAGTGCTCCCACTCACTTCTTTGGAAATACAAGTTTCTTATAAACTTTGTATAAACCCAAAATCTTTGATCATCTCATCAAAGCGTACATTCCAACTCCGAGATTCTTACTCCAGTCCTTAGAAGGATTACTGGAGCTTTGCATAGTTATTAGCATCTTTCAGGATTGACAAAACCTTCCGGTTGTATCACATACAACCTTTCCTCAAGAAAATCATCGAGGAAACAATGATTCGACATCCTATCTGCAAGATTTCATAAATAATGCAGTAATCGCTAATATAATTCCAACAGACTCTTAGCATCGCTACGAGTGAGAAAGTCTCATCATAGTCAACTCCTTGAACTTGTCGGGAAACATCTTAACGACAAGTCGAGCTTTCTAAATGGTGACATTTACCATCATTGTCCGTCTTCCTTTTAAAATCCATCTGTACTCAACAGCCTTACGACCATCAAGTAATTCTTCCAAAGTCTACACTTTGTTTTCATACATGGATCCTCTCTCGGATTTTATGGTCTTGAGCCATTTATCGGAATCCAGGCCCACCACCGCTTCTCCATAGCTCGTAGGTTCATTGTTGTCTAGCAACATGACTTCCAAGACAGGGTTACGTACCACTTTGAAGTAGTACGCATCCTTGTCGACCTACGAGGTTTGGTAGTGACTTGATCTGAAGTTTCATGATCACTATCATAAGCTTCCACTTCAATTGGTGTAGGTGCTACAGGAACAACTTCCTGTGCCCTGCCACACACTAGTTGAAGAGACGGCTCAATAACCTCATCAAGTCTCCACCATCCTCCCACTCAATTCTTTAGAGAGAAACTTTTCCTCGAGAAAGGACCCGATTCTAGAAACAATCCCTTATTGCTTTTGAATCTGAGACAGGAGGTATACCCAACTGTTTTGGGTGTCCTATGAAGATGCATTTATCTGCTTTGGGTTCGAGCTTATCAGCCTGAAACTTTTTCACATAAGCGTCGCAGCCCCAAACTTTTAAGAAATGACAGCTTAGGTTTTCTCTAAACCATAGTTCATACGGTGTCATCTCATCGGAATTATGTGGTGCCCCTTTTTAAAGTGAATGTGGTCGTCTCTAATGCCTAACCCATAAACTATCGTGGTAATTGATAAGAGACATCATGGTATGCATCATATCCAATAGGGTGCAGTTATGATGTTCGGACACACCATCACACTATGGTGTTCCAGGCTGTATTGGTTGTGAAACAATTTACACAATGTCTTAATTCTGTGCCAAACTCGTAATTCAGATATTCATCTCTATGATCATATCATAGATATTTTATCCTCTTGTCACGACGATCTTTCAACTTCACCCTGAAATTACTTGAACCTTTCAATAATTCAGACTCGTGATTCATCAAGTAAATATACTCAACATCTACTCAAATCATCTGTGAAGTAAGAACATAGCGATATCCACTACATGCCTCAGCACTCATTGGACTGCACACATCAAAATGTATTACTTCCAACAAGTTGCTTTCTAGTTCCATTTTACTGAAAACGAGGCTTTCAGTCATCTTGCCCATGTGGTATGATTTGCATGTCTCAAGTGATTCAAAATCAAGTGAGTTCAAACGGTCCATTTGCATGGAGTTTCTTCATGCATATACACCAATACACATGGTTCGCATGTCTCAAACTTTTTTTTAAAAAAGAGTGAGCCCAAAGATCCATCAACATGGAGCTTCTTCATGCGTTTTATACCGATATGACTTACGTGGCAGTGCCACAAGTAGGTGGTATTATCATTACTATCTTATATCTTTTGGCATGAACATGTGTATCACTACGATCGAGATTCAATAAACCATTCATTTTAGGTGTAAGACCATCGAAGGTATTATTCAAATAAACAGAGTAACCATTATTCTCCTTAAATGAATAACCGTATTGCGATAGACGTAATCCAATCATGTCTATGCTCAACGCAAACACCAAATAACAATTATTTAGGTTTAACCCCAATCTCGATGGTAGAGGGAGCGTGCGATGCTTCATCATATCAACATTGGAAACACTTCCAACACATATCGTCAGCTCACCTTTAGCTAGTCTCCGTTTATTCCGTAGCTTTTATTTCGAGTTACTAACACTTAGCAACCGAACCGGTATCTAATACCCTGGTGCTACTAGGAGTACTAGTAAAGTACACATTAACATAATGTATATCCAATATACTTCTATCGACCTTGCCAGCCTTCTTATCTACCAAGTATCTAGGGTAATTCTGCTCCAGCGGTTGTTCCCCTTATTACAGAAGCACTTAGTCTCGGGTTTGGGTTCAACCTTGGGTTTCTTCACTAGAGCAGCAGCTGAATTGCCGTTTCATGAAGTATCCCTTCTTGCCCTTGCCCTTCTTGAAACTAGTGGTTTCACCAACCATCAACAATTGATGCTCCTTCTTGATTTCTACTTTCGCGGTGTCAAACATCGCAAATATTTCAAGGATCATCATATATGTCCCAAATACATTATAGTTCATCACGAATCCCTAGCAGCTTAGTGGTAATGACTTCGGAGAAACATCATTATCTCATCTAGAAGATCAACTCCCACTCGATTCAAATGATTGTTGTACTCAGACAATCTGAGCACTAGCTCAACAATTGAGCTTTTCTCCTTAGTTTGCAGGCTGAGAAAAACGTCGGAGGTCTTATACCTCTTGACGTGGGCACGAGCCTGAAATCCCAATTTCAACCCTCAAAACATCTCATATGTTTTGCGACGTTTCAAAAACGTCTTCGGTGCCTCAACTCTAAAATGTTTAACTGAACTATCATGTAGTTATCAAAATGTGTATGTCAGATGTTTGCAACATCCACAGACGACATTCGAGGTTCAGCACACTGAGCGGTGCATAAACGACATAAGCCTTCTATGAAGCAATGAGGACAATCCTCAGTTTACGGACCTAGTCCGCATAATTGCTACTATCAACTTTCAACTAAATTTTCTCTAGGAACATATCTAAACAGTAGAACTGAAGCGCGAGCTACGACATAATTTGCGAAATCCTTTTGACTATGTTCAGGATAAACAAGTTCATCTTATGAACTCCCACTCAGATAGACATCCCTCTAGTCATCTAAGTGATTACATGATCCGAGTCAACTAGGCCGTGTCCAATCATCATGTGAGACGGACTAGTCAACATCGGTGAACATCTTCATGTTGATCGTATCTTCTAAACGACTCATGTTTGACCTTTCGGTCTTCTGTGTTCCGAGGCCATGTCTGTACATGCTAGACTCGTCAAGTCAACCTAAGTGTTTCGTGTGTGTAAATCTGGCTTACACCCGTTGTATGTGAACGTAAGAATCTAACACCCGATCATCACGTGGTGCTTCGAAACACAAACTGTCGCAACGGTGCACAGTTAGGGGGAACACTTTCTTGAAATTTTAACGAGGGATCATCTTATTTACTACCGTCGTTCTAAGCAAATAAGATGTATAAACATGATAAACATCACATGCAATCAAATAGTGACATGATATGGCCAATATCATATTGCTCCTTTTGATCTCCATCTTCGGGGCTCCATGATCATCATCGTCGCCGGCATGACACCATGATCTCCATCATCGTGTCTTCATGAAGTTGTCATGTCATCTATTACTTCTACTACTATGGCTAATGCTTTAGCAATAAAGTAAAGTAATTACATGACGTTTATATTGACACGCAGGTCATAAATAAATAAAGACAACTCCTATGGCTCCTGCCGGTTGTCATACTCATCGACATGCAAGTCGTGATTCCTATTACAAGAACATGATCAATCTCATACATCACATATATCATTCATCACATCCTTTTGGCCATATCACATCACATAGCATACCCTGCAAAAACAAGTTAGACGTCCTCTAATTGTTGTTTACATGTTTTACGTGGCTGCTATGGGTTTCTAGCAAGAATGTTTCTTACCTACGCAAAACCACAACGTGATATGCCAATTGCTATTTACCCTTCATAAGGACCCTTTTCATCGAATCCGTTCCGACTAAAGTGGGAGAGACAGACACCCGCCAGCCACCTTATGCAACTAGTGCATGTCAGTCGGTGGAACCGGTCTCACGTAAGCGTACGTGTAAGGTTGGTCTGGGCTGCTTCATCCCACGATGCCGTCGAAAACAAGATTGGACTAGTAACGGTAAGCATATTGAACAATATCAACGCCCACAACTACTTTGTGTTCTACTCGTGCATAGAATCTACGCAATAGACCTAGCTCATGATGCCACTGTTGGAGAACGTAGAAGAAATTCAAAATTTTCCTACGTGTCACCAAGATCTATCTATGGAGAGACTAGCAACAAGGGGAAGGAGAGTGCATCTACATACCCTTGTAGATCGCTATGCGGAAGCGTTCAAGAGAACGGGGTTGATGGAGTCGAACTCGTCGTGATCCAAATCACCGATCATCCTAGTGCCGAACGGACGGCACCTCCGTGTTCAACACACGTACAGCCCGGTGACGTCTCCTACGCCTTGATCCAGTAAGGGGAGAAGGAGAGGTTGGGGAAGACTCCATCCAGCAGCATCATGACGGTGTGGTGGTGATGGAGGAGCGTGGCAATCTTCCAGGGCTTCGCCAAGCACCACGGGAGAGGAGAAGGACTTGGGAGAGGGGGAGGGCTGCACCAAAGGCAAAGGTAAGAAGTCCTCCATCTCCCCCACTATATATAGGGGGGCCAAGGGGGGGGGGGGCGCCGGCCCTAGGAGATCCAATCTCCTAGGGGGGCGGCGGCCAAGGGAGGATTCCCTCCCCCCAAAGGCACCTAGGGGGTGCCTTCCCCTTGTGGGACTCTTACCTTTTGAAACCCTAGGCGCATGGGCCTCTTGGGGCTGGTCCCTTGGCCCATGTAGGCCAAGGAGCACCCCCTACAGCCCATGTGGCCCTCCGGGGCTGGTGGCCCCACTTGGTGGACCCCCGGGACCCTCCCGGTGGTCCCGGTACGTTACCGATAAAACCTGAAACTTTTCCGGTGACCAAAACAAGACTTCCTATATATAAATCTTTACCTCCGGACCATTCCGGAACTCCTCGTGATGTCCGGGATCTCATCCGGGACTCCTAACAACATTCGGTAACCACATACAAACTTCCTTTATAACCCTAGCGTCATCGAACCTTAAGTGTGTAGACCCTACGGGTTCGGGAGACATGCAGACATGACCGAGACGTTTTCCGGTCAATAACCAACAGCGGGATCTGGATACCCATGTTGGTTCCCACATGTTCCACGATGATCTCATCGGATGAACCACGATGTCAAGGACTTAATCAATCCCGTATACAATTCCCTTTGTCTAGTGGCATTGTACTTGCCTGAGATTCGATCGCCGGCATCCCGATACCTTGTTCAATCTCGTTACCGGCAAGTCTCTTTACTCATTCCGTAACACATCATCCCATGATCAACTCCTTGATCACATTGTGCACATTATGATGATGTCCTACCGAGTGGGCCCAGAGATACCTCTCCGTTTACACGGAGTGACAAATCCCAGTCTCGATTCGTGCCAACCCAACAGACACTTTCGGAGATACCTGTAGTGTACCTTTATAGCCACCCAGTTACGTTGTGACGTTTGGCACACCCAAAGCACTCCTACGGTATCCGGGAGTTGCACAATCTCATGGTCTAAGGAAATGATACTTGACATTAGAAAAGCTTTAGCATACGAACTATACGATCTTTGTGCTAGGCTTAGGATTGGGTCTTGTCCATCACATCATTCTCCTAATGATGTGATCCCGTTATCAACGACATCCAATGTCCATGGTCAGGAAACCGTAACCATCTATTGATCAACGAGCTAGTCAACTAGAGGCTTACTAGGGACATGGTGTTGTCTATGTATCCACACATGTATCTGAGTTTCCTATCAATAAAATTCTAGCATGGATAATAAATGATTATCGTGAACAAGGAAATATAATAATAATCAATTTATTATTGCCTCTAGGGCATATTTCCAACAATTACTACAGACTGTTCTGTTTTTGACAAATTCTGTTTTTCATGTGTTGTTTGCTTATTTTGATGAATCTATGGCTAGTAAAATAGTTTATAAACCATAGAGAAGTTGGAATACAGTAGGTTTAACATCAATATAAATAAAGAATGAGTTCATTACAGTACCTTGAAGTGGTGATTTATTTTCTTATACTAACGGAGCTTACGAGTTTTCTGTTAAGTTTTGTGTTGTGAAGTTTTCAAGTTTTGGGTAAGGATTCGATGGACTATGGAATAAGGAGTGGCAAGAGCCTCAGCTTGGGGATTCCCAAGGCACCCCAAGGTAATATTCAAGGATAACCAAGCGTCTAGGCTTGGGGATGCCCGGGTGGTATCCCCTCTTTCGTCTTCATTCATTGGTAACTTTACTTGGAGCTATATTTTTATTCGCCACATGATATGTGTTTTGCTTGGAGCGTCAATTTATTTTGTTAGGATTTGCTTGTTGTTATTTAGAACAATGTTTTGCATCTGTTATTAAAATAAAAGTGGCATTGATAGCCTTTACTCTGCCTATGTTACAAGTATACATGTTGCTGTTCGAAAACAGAAAGTTTACCGCTGTTGCAATAATTACCTAGAAAAGTCAGAATGTGATAAAATGTTGAAACCTTTTGAATATTAAGCTCTGATAAATTTAATACAGTGGGAATTTTCTTTCATAATTTTTGGAGCTAGGGAAGTATGGATGTTGCTTCATTCTTTACAAATTATCCTGTTTAGGCAGATTGCTGTTATGTTTGCATTGTTTGGATATGTTTGCTTCTTTAATGATTATATTTGAGGATAGAGCTATTAAATACGCAGAGGCATTTAGTATGCAATGTTGATTAATAATTTTAGTGATTTGCTACAGTAGAGTATGATAAGGTTTTGGCAATGGTTCATACTAACTTATCTCACGAGTCCTTGTTGAGTTTTGTGTGGATGAAGCTTTTGAGATTTAGGGAGACCGTGATATGAGAGGAATTAAGGAGACACAAAATCTCAAGCTTGGGGATGCCCAAGGCACCCCAAGATAATATTTCAAGAAGTCTCAAGCATCAAAGCTTGGGGATGCCCCGGTTGGCATCCCACCTTTCTTCTTCAACAACTATCGGTTAGTTTCGGTTGATCCTAAGTTTTTGCTTCTTCACATGATGTTTGCCATTCTTACAATGTCCTTTTATTTTGCTTTGCTTGCTGTTTGAATAAAATACCAAGATCTGAAATTATTAAATGTTAGAGAGTCTTCACATAGTTGCATAATTATTCGACTACTCATTGATCTTCACTTATATCTCTCGGAGTAGTTTGTCATTTGCTCTAGTGCTTCACTTATATCTTTTAGAGCACGGTGGTAGATTTGTTTTATAGAAACAATTGAACTCTCATGCTTCACATATATTATTTTGAGAGTCTTAAATAGCATGGTAATTTGCTTAAATTCCTTATATGCTAGGTATTCAAGAATAATAAAATTCTCTTATGAGTGTGTTGAATACTAAGAGAAGTTTGATACTTGATGATTGTTTTGAGATATGAGGATGGTAATATTAGAGTCATGCTAGTTGTGTAGTTGTGAATTTGAGAAATACTTGTGTTGAAGTTTGTGATTCCCGTAGCATGCACGTATGGTGAATCGTTATGTGATGAAGTTGGAGCATGATTTATTTATTGATTGTCTTCCTTATGAGTGGCGGTCGGGGACGAGCGATGGTCTTTTCCTACCAATCTATCCCCCTAGGAGCATGCGGTAATACTTTGCTTTCATAACTTCTAGATTTTTGCAATACGTATATGAGTTCTTTATGACTAATTGTTGACACCTGATTTTGGTAAGATACAGATTGCAATGAAGATGGTCTCGAGTGAATGGGTTTTCAGCATGAAAAGATTCACGTCGCCGAGTGGAACCACTTTGATGTTTCGGTTATATTCATTCGACTTTATCTTACGGACCGAAACTATACTCCGAGTGGCATAATTCAATATTCCGAGTGGTTTTTGGCCAATCACGTCTTCAAGATGACCTCGGCTGAAGGAGAACTCTTAAGGAATTGTCTTCGTCTAGTCAAGACAATCGATTTTGATATATAAATCATCTCAATCTGAGTTCATATACAAAAGTTAGAGGCATTACACTGCAGACCGGACCTCAAGGGAAATATGGCGCGAGGTGCCAGACACTTGTCTGATAGGTTGCGCGAGTAATTCGGCCATCAAGACAGCCTTTAATTGAAAAACCTTCAACACGAAAAAGTTTCGTCTTGTCGAGCCGATTGATTTTCATATATAACTCGTCTCAATCCGAGGTCGTATGAGGCTTGGAGAGACAAATCAAGATCGAGCTATGTTTTCAGTCAGAAATCCGAGTGAAAAGTTTACCATCCGAGTGAAAGTTTACGATCGAGTGAAAATTTACCGGTCGAGTGAAAGTTTGCTGACCGGATGAACTTATTATTATCCAACTGGAAATATGTCATCCGAGTGGAAATATGATCATCCGAGTGAAATTGTCGTCCAGGTTAAAATATTCCGAGTGAAAAGATTAGCATCGGGACGAAAACTTGCCGATTGAATAAGATAGTGCCTTCTGAGTGGAAATATAGTCATCCGAGTGGAAATATAGTCATCCGAGTGGAAATATAGTCATCCGAGTGAAAGATTGTCTTTCGAGTGAAAAAGTCTAATCGGACGATCCGAGTGAAAGTATCTAATATCCGAGTGGATGAGCTCAACTCCGAGTGAAATTGAACATGTGCTCGAAAGTTTATCAAAATGACCTTGGATGAAGAAGTGTTCAATACAGAAGTTGTGCGTATCATCAAGATGGTAAACTTTTATTTTGGAGTCATCATCAACAGAGATAATATATAGCCTACAAATTCACTACAAGACTCGGATAATCCAGTCTACTGCAAGACCGAGTCCGACTGGAAGATAAAGATGACCTCAAAAGGTATTCAAGATGGCCTTATTTGAAAAAGTGATCAACATGAGAGTTATTCGTACCGTCGAGGCGCACAAGTTTGATATTTGGGCCGTCTCGATCGGATATCATATGCAAGCCCGGCGACCCGCGCAAGAAGGTAGACAGAGTTTGGGCCAGATTCAGACTGAATCCGAGTTGGAATAGAATTAGGACTCTAGGACGTGAATTGATGTAATATTTCTTGTAAGGAAAGCCTAGATGAATCCTTTACTTGTACGGGAAGTCCATCCTCCTCTTATATATGTTGGGGGTGACGGCCGATTGAACAACACCAATCGAACAAATACATCTACTACTTTTTCGTGTTCATCTACTTTTTGTCTCTCCCTTGTATCTTTCTTCTCGTTCTTCGCTAGTTCTTCATGCTGGAGGGCTATGAATCCACGAGGCTCTAGGGGCGAGCGAATCGACCTAGAGCAGCCCATAGCCACCGCGAGCCCTGACGGCGTCCCTCCCGGGCAAGCGGGGCTTCGGGTCTACAAAAGCTTCTGCCGATTGTCTTGTGTATCGCGCTGCCGGTCGGATCTCCTTCGACGCGAGCTGCGGTGCATCACCCCCGGCGTCGAGGGTACACGGTGACGTGTTCGTGTGTGAACACACTTTTTGGCGACTCCGCTAGGGACGAAGCTTTGAACAGTCTCCAGCCTGTTCTTGCTATGAGGAGAGCGTCATCGAGCGGCTACAATCTACAACGGTAACATGTATCATCAATATCCTTACGTAGATGCAAATAGCCATTATGTTGATGTTGCTAGATCTTTCAATGGACATGTCATGTCGGCTAGCCCTAACGAGCAAAGGCCGACTAGTTATTCCGTTAGAGAAACTTGGAATTTACATAATTGCGGCATGCAACTTATGAATCTGAACTTTCATGCATCGGCAACATCTTTCAATATGCCGGTGAACAACACGATTTGTTCAAGTGATCAATATATGATACCTCATGTGCAGGAGGGCATCTCATAGTTTTATCCATCAGCAGCCAACTCGCAATATGCGGGTTTATCCCCAAACATGCCGATGAATGAGGCAATCGGCCATGCTTCCATTAGCTATTTGGCCGGTTATCCTCAGTCATCATGTAATACACCTCATGATATTAATTGCTCAGCATCATATGCAACTAAAAGTATTCATGACTCAGCTCACTTGTATGGCCAAGTGAATGGAGATTCTACAGGAGTGTATGTGTCTAATATTGCAGGAGATGAGGTGACTTTGGCTGCGTTAAAAAGCTTAGCGCAAAATAAGAAGATTACCGCTCTTTGCCTTGAGCAACATGATAAAGGTTTGGTTCCTGATTATGAGGCAATAGAAGCTAGGGTTTTGAAAGAAGATGAAGTGTTACCGTTTGATCAAATTGGCATGAGAAAATATTCAACAACAGTGCACATGTCTTCACCTATCATTACAGCATGTTATACACCCCCTATACAATCGAAAAATTTCGGCAACATCAATTCATTGCCGAAAGATCATAAAAGTATTGGGGGGCGAGCTGATCCAAACAGGGCTGAGTTTAAAGAAAAACATGTGGCCCGAGTGGACAAGATCAAGCCAAAGCTCACAGGGAATAGCGTCAACGAATTTACTATGCCAACTCTTGAGGAATTACCAGCAGAATATCGGCATGCTTACGAAGCACTCAAGAAGAAACGTGGAGTGGAATATTTGCAAGAATACGTCAAGTGCCTTCCTCCATGTAGCAACCATGTTGGCTCCTTTGCAATTTTGGGGCAAGATAAAAATGAAGCTTTGCAAGAAAATCATCAAGAAAGGGTTCACTCGGCTAATACGGTTGATTCGGTTGAAACTGAGTCAAATATGAATAAGTCGTCTACAGCTGAGTTGAATAGTTCCTTTAGTGACAGGACAATGGTGGATTCAATTGAAACCAAATTGACCACTGAGACGTTTAAGGCCGAGTGTGTTGCATCAAGCCAGTCGAGTGCATCGTGTCAACCGAGTGCATCATTCCATACGAGTGCATCACCGGCTAAAGCCGTTAGAGCCAAGTGCATCAAGCCAATTATTGCTGCGTGTACCAAAATACAAGATGCAAGCTTCACCGAGAAAAAGAACAGTAGACGCAACAAATTGGCTGTGCTCGATTTTTCTAGATGTGAGGGAGCTTACATGCTGCCCTATGAGTTCCGTGCCAAAGAAATTGATGAGCATCAAGAGCAAAGTTATATGGCCAAACAAAGTTTGACTAGTGACGAAGACCAAGAACCAGAGCGTGCAACTGAACGAAGTATAGCTGACGAAGAGCGGCCGAGTGGAATCCATTCGGGTAATCCGAGTGAAATCTACTCGGGAAATCCAAGTCAAATCTATTCAGGTAATCCGAGTGATGAGGCACGAGATCCAGAAAAAGAGGAAGATGCATTCGAGAATTATTCATAAGTGGAGCAAGGTTTCTAGCGGTGCAACCATCTTCTCATTCCAACGACTTCACAAAGGTACACCTAGCCGAGAGTTTACTCAATTTTCGATTCGGTCAAAATCATATTGTTGATGCGCCCATTAGTAGGATTCTAATTAATTTTGAAAGACCGATCGAGATGAGTAATCTGTTTGTTTCGAATTATCTTGTTACTAATCATGCTGATCAACACATGGTACCATTCATAGAGGCTAATAGTGACAACTTATCGCAACCAAAGTTGTTCCCGTCATGCCAACTGAACTTTATATTCATATGGGCAACTTTGTTTGTTTCATGCCTGGCTAACATTTGGTCTCAGATGAGACGTATATTCTGTAATTATTTTGGTTGCAGGAATATAAAGCCAGGTTCAAAGTTCTCCAGGATAACTGATTCAAGAGCATCGGGAAAGGAGGACGAAAATCAATGCATAGACGAGTCGGATGATGTTAAACTGACACCGCTCAGTTGTTTTGTATCGAAGCCGGTATCACAATATCGTTTAATGGACCAGGAGTGTACATCTAGTGCAGTCATAGTGGATCACATCATCGGTACATCGCTGACTAATCCTATTATTATAATTGATCATGACGTCGAGCCGTCAAGACAAGAGCCAACGCAATGTTCGTTCAAGAAAAATGTCAAAGATTGCAACATGATCCATCAAGTCAAGCAATCGGACAAGATAGGACGATTGGAGTTTGTTGAGGCACGATCATTTGGATAGTCGGATCATTTTGCGGCCATCAAATGTTGACTTGGCTATCTTCAGCTGATTTATCTAAAAGTGGACATGTACACATCAGTGATGATGGGGTCAAGTCTTCAAGCAAGGATATTGTTAAGAAGTGCATCAAGAACAATCTTGAAGACGGAAATTCCATCAAAGCTACAATGGTAACATCTAGCACTAGGGGGCAACAAGAGAATTCAAAGACCGGTGCACGCACAACCAAAGAAAGCAAATGCCATGGTAAGCACAAAAGCAAAAAGCTGAAAGTCACTTTCGCACAGTTATTAGAAAAGTACCAAAAGATAAGTGACGCAAAGAGTGTTTATCGGCCGAGTGAAGCAAAAGCATCAAAGTCACCCGCAAGGCATAAATCTGAAGAGTTGGATTGGCAAAGGAAGACGTTGAGCAAGCAGACTTCATATCCTGCTTTTGGGCCGCCAATGCCAATGCCGTGGATGCCTCCCTACGCTCATGTAAATCCATATCCATCATGGGGCAGGTATGATACAAGGGCAAATTATCCATCTTATTTTAGATCATCTCGCCAACATTATGCAGCTCCAAAAAGATTAACATTTGATGAACAATCACACGTCAAAGACCATTTTAATCATAAGGAATCAGTCCGGAGCTCAAGGAACAAGAAAGAGGTGGTCAAGCAAGTGTACCAGGTCAAGAAAGATGGTCGTAAGTGTGCTACTTCAGATTTGTTCTCAAATAACAAAGAGCCAGTTAAAGTATTGACATTGGCTACAAAAGGCAACGAGGCAAGTCAATCAAGTGCCAAATCTGAAGGGAAAAAGTTGAGAGTGCACAAGGCCAAAAAAGAGTTGGCATTGGTTGAAACAGAATCACAGCCGAGGTGCCCACTCGGCTTAGCACATTGGCAAGAGAAGGAATTACAAAGACTTAGTGCACATGAGTTGAGAAAGAAGAACATGGCATGGGTTCCGAAGAGGAGCAGTCAAAATAGAAATGATGTCCGACCTTCTATTGCAACAAGTGTTAAAAAAGAGAAGAACGAAAAGGATGGACGCAAGAGTGCAATTTCAGATCCGACTCCAAATGACAAAAAGCTAGCCGAGCCTATGTTGGCTGCTAAGGACAAGAAAGTGAAGCAAGTAAATTTCAAGGATCCAATAGTCAGGAAGAATTTGCCAATGCATAAACCAAGTCCCAGCCGGGACGCCCACTCGGCTTACCATATTCGCAACAGAAGAAGCTAAAACGACTTAGGGCCAAAGAGCTGGAAAATAAGAACATGGCCTGGGTTCCTAAGGGAAATCCTCGAGTCAAGAGCGGCATCACATCTCCTGTTGCGAAGCCAGCAGAAATAAGGGAGTACAAGTGTAAAGCCCGTAGGCGAGGACGACAATTTTCACATAGGAGACTCCAGGAGGCGTCTCATCCATATTCTTCAATCGTACCATCAAAATCAACGTTATGGAATTTATCCTCAGCCGAAACATCTGACTTATTTCGGCTATTCACACTTTGGTGGACAAACTCTCGAGCACTTTTGAGATAAGAACGCATGGCCGATATTTGCATATCGCCCTCCAAATTCATTGTGTTGGCAAACCCGGCATCTGGCTAACTGTGTTCACCATGGTTGATTTCCTACTCCTATAGCTGATGCTCAGTGTTTGCCAATACCGGCGAGGCCGACTTAATTATTGAGTCAACCACCAATCAAGGGTCTAGTGCATAAAAGAGCCCCGATTCCAAATGTTATTTATTTGCAGGATCCAAGTCAGGAGACAGATGTTGTTCGGCGGAGGCTTGATGGTGTACTTTGATAACGAGTTGAGTCGCCGAACAGTTGACGGTATTCCTTTGAGGTGCATGGTCATAATCGTTCGGCAACCGTATTTGTTGAAGGGTTCTAATATTCCCAGGGAATGTCTGGACAAATGCAAGGTCCGGATTGACATAAGAAACTTACGTGGAAGCCTTTGTGACATCCAATTGTTGTTTTTAGACAACTATTATCCAAGATGGTCTACCAAAGAAGCAACAAACATGAGCATATGGACGATTAAAATTATCATACTCAACATGCACAGCCGATGGAGTGTTGACATCGTGCTTAAATATTACCCTAAGCAAGGTATTTTCTGGCACGCAAGCTCTGCGAGAAAACAGGGGGGCATGTGTTGACACCTGATTTTGGCAAGATACAGATTGCAATGAAGATGGTCTCGAGTGAACGGGTTTTCAGCATGAAAAGATTCACCTCGCTGAGTGGAACCACTTTGATGTTTCGGTTATATTTCAGTCGACTTTATCTTACGGACCAAAACTATACTCCGAGTGGCATAATTCAATGTTCCAAGTAGTTTTTGGCCAATCACCTCTTCAAGATGACCTCGGATGAAGGAGCACTCTTAAGTAATTGTCTTCGTCTCGTTGAGTCAATGGATTTTGATATATAAAACATCTCAATCCGAGTTCATATGCGAAAGTTAGAGGCAATACACTGCAGACCGAACCTCAACGGAAATATGGCGCGAGGTGCCAAACACTTGTCCGATAGGTTGCGCGAGTGATTCGGCCATCAAGACGTCCTTGAATCGAAAAACCTTCAACACAGAAAAGTTTCCTCTCGTCGAGCCGATCGATTTTCATACATAATTCATCTCAATCCGAGGTCGTATGAGGCCTGGAGAGACAAATCAAGATCGGGCTATGTTTTCAGTCGGAAATCCGAGTGAAAAGTTTACCATCCGAGTGAAAGTTTACGGTAGAGTGAAAATTTACCGGTCGAGTGAAAGTTTGCTGACCGGATGAACTTATTATTATCCAAGTGGAAATATAGTCATCCGAGTGGAAATATGATCATCCGAGTGAAATTGTCGTCCAGGTGAAAATATTCCGAGTGAAAAGATTACCATCGGGACGAAAAGTTGCCGATTAAATAAGATAGTGCCTTCCGACTGGAAATATAGTCATCCGAGTGGAAATATAGTCATCCGAGTGAAAGATTGTCTTCCGAGTGAAAAAGTCTAATCGGACGATCCGAGTGAAAATATCTAATATCCGAGTGGATGAGCTCAAGTCCGAGTGAAATTGAACATGTGCTCGAAAGTTTATGAAAATGACCTTCGATGAAGAAGTGTTCAATACAGAAGTTGTGCATATCATCAAGACGGTAAACTTTGATTTTGGAGTCATCATCATCAGAGATAATATATAGCCTACAAATTCACTACAAGACTCGGATAATCCAGTCTACTGCAAGACCGAGTCCGACCGGAAGATAAAGATGACCTCGAAAGGTATTCAAGATGGCCTTATTTGAAAAAGTGATCAACATGAGAGTTATTCGTACCGTCGAGGTGCACAAGTTTGATATTTGGGCCGTCTTGATCGGAGATCATATGCAAGCCCGGCGGCCCGTGCAAGAAGGAAGACGGAGTTTGGGCCAGATTCAGACTGAATCCGAGTTGGAATAGAATTAGGACTCTAGGACGTGAATTGATGTAATTTTTCTTGTAAGGAAAGCCTAGATGAATCCTTTACTTGTACTGGAAGTCCAGCCGCCTCTTATATATGTTGGGGGTGACGGCCGATTGAACAACACCAATCAAACAAATACATCTACTACTTTTTCGTGTTCATCTACTTTTTATCTCTCCCTTGTATCTTTCTTCTTGTTCTTCGCTAGTTCTTCATGCTGGAGGGCTGTGAATCCACGAGCCTCTAGGGGCGAGCGAATCGACCTGGAGCAGCCCATAGCCGCCGCGAGCCCTGACGGGGTCCCTCCCAGGCAAGCGGGGCTTCGGGTCTACAAAAGCATCTGCCGGCTGTCTTGCGTATCGCGCTGCCGGTCGGATCTCCTTCGACGCGAGCTACGGTGCATCACCCCCGGCGTCGAGGGTACACGGTGACGTGTTCGTGTGTGAACACTAATGTTGAGTCCATGGATTATACGCACTCTCACCCTTCCACCTTTGCTAGCCTCTCTAATACCGCGCACCTTTCGCCAGTATCATACACCCACCATAACCTTCCTCAAAACAGCCACCATACCTACCTATTATGGCATTTCCATAGCCATTCCGAGATATATTGCCATGCAACTTTCCACCGTTCCATTATTATGACACGCTTCATCATTGTCATATTGCTTTGCATGATCATGTAGTTGACATCGTATTTGCGGCAAAGCCACTGTTCATAATTCTTTCATACATGTCACTCATGAGTCATTGCACATCCTGGCACACCACCGGCGGCATTCATATATAGTCATATCTTGTTCTAAATATCGAGTTGTAATTCTTGAGTTGTAAGAAAATAAAAGTGTGATGATCATCATTATTAGAGCATTGTCCCAGTGAGGAAAGGATGATGGAGGCTATGATTCCCCCACAAGTCGGGATGAGACTCCGGACGAAAATAAATAAAAGAGGTCAAAGAAGCCCAAATAAGAAAAAAGAAAAAAAAGAGGCCATAAAAAAGAGAAGGCCCAAATAAAAAAATAGAAAATAAAAAAAAGAGAGAAAAAGAGAGAAGGGGCAATGCTACTATCCTTTTACCACACTTGTGCTTCAAAGTAGCACCATGATCTTCATGATAGAGAGTCTCCTATGTTGTCACTTTCATATACTAGTGGGAATCTTTCATTATAGAACTTGGCTTGTATATTCCAATGATAGGCTTCCTCAAAATGCCCTAGGTCTTCATGAGCAAGCGAGTTGGATGCACACCCACTAGTTTCTTTTATTGAGCTTTCATACACTTATAGCTCTAGTGCATCTGTTGCATGGCAATCCCTACTCACTCATATTGATATCTATTGATGCGCATCTCCATAGCCCGTTGATACGCCTAGTTGATGTGAGACTATCTTCTCCATAACCACCACTCTATTCCACCTATAGTGCTATATCCATGGCTCACGCTCATGTATTGCGTGAAGATTGAAAAAGTTTGAGAACACCAAAAGTATGAAACAATTGCTTGGCTTGTCATCGGGGTTGTGCATGATTTAAATATTTTGTGTGGTGAAGATAGAGCATAGCCAGACTATACGATTTTGTAGGGATAGCTTTCTTTGGCCATGTTATTTTGAGAAGACATAATTGCTTTGTTAGTATGCTTGAAGTATTATTATTTTTATGTCAATATGAACTTTTGTCTTGAATCTTATGGATCTGAATATTCATACCACAATTAAGAATAATTACATTGAAATTATGCCAACTAGCATTCCACATCAAAAATTATCTTTTTATCATTTACCTACTCGAGGACGAGCAGGAATTAAGCTTGGGGATGCTTGATACGTCTCCAACGTATCTATAATTTTTGATTGCTCCATGCTATATTATCTACTGTTTTGGGCAATATTGGGCTTTAATATCCACTTTTATATTATTTTTGGGACTAACCTATTAACCGGAGGCCCAGCCCAGATTTGTTGTTTTATGCCTATTTCAGTGTTTTGAAGAAAAGGAATATCGGACGGAGTCGAAACGGAATGAAATCAACTGGAGAAGTTACTTTTGGAAGAAAACACACCTGATGGACTTGGACCTCACGTCAGAAGATACGGGAGCTGCCCACGAGGGTGGGGGGCACGCCCACCCCCCTAGGGCGCGCCCCCTGCCTCGTGGGGCCCCTATGGCTCCCCTGACGTGCTTCTTCTACCTATATAACTCCATATACCCTAAAACTTCCAAAACGGAGATTAGATCAGGAGTTCCACCGCCAGAAGCCTCCGTAGCCACCAAAAGTCAATCGGGACCCTATTCCCGCACCCTGCCGGAGGGGGGAACCCTCACCGGTGGCCATCTTTATCATCCCGGCGCTCTCCATGACGAGGAGGGAGTAGTTCTCCCTCGAGGCTGAGGGTATGTACCAGTAGCTATGTGTTTGATCTCTCTCTCTCTCTCTCTCTCTCTCTCTCTCTCGTGTTCTTGATTTGGCACGATCTTGATGTATCGCGAGCTTTGCTATTATAGTTGGATCTTATGTTTCTCCTCCCCCTCTTCTCTCTTGTAATGAATTGAGTTTCCCCTTTGAAGTAATCTTATCGGATTGAGTCTTTAAAGATTTGAGAACACTTGATGTATGTCTTGTCGTGCGTATCTGTGGTGACAATGGGATACCACGTGATTCACTTGATGTATGTTTTGGTGATCAACTTGCGGGTTCCGCCCATGAACCTATGCATAGGGGTTGGCACATGTTTTTGTCGTGATTCTCCGGTAGAACTTTGGGGCACTCTTTGAGGTCCTTTGTGTTGGTTGAATAGATGAATCTGAGATTGTGTGATGCATATCGTATAATCATACCCACGGATACTTGAGGTGACATTGGAGTATCTAGGTGACATTAGGGTTTTGGTTGATTTGTGTCTTAAGGTGTTATTCTAGTACGAACTCTAGGGCTCTTTGTGACACTTATAGGAATAGCCCACCGGATTGATTGGAAAGAATAACTTTGAGGTGGTTTCGTACCCTACCATAATCTCTTCGGTCATTCTCCGCTATTAGTGACTTTGGAGTGACTCTTTGTTGCATGTTGAGGGATAGTTATATGATCCAATTATGTTAGTATTGTTGAGGGAACTTACACTAGCGAAAGTATGAACCCTAGGTCTTGTTTCTTATAATTGCAATATCGTTTACGCTCACTTTTATCACTTGCTACCTTGTTGTTTTTATTATTTCAGATTACAAATACTATTATCTACCATCCATATACCACTTGTATCACCATCTCTTCGCCGAACTAGTGCACCTATACAATCTACCATTGTATTGGGCGTGTTGGGGACACAAGAGACTCTTTGTTATTTGGTTGCAGGGTTGCTAGGGAGAGACCATCTTCATCCTATGCCTCCTACAGATTGATAAACCTTAGGTCATCCACTTGAGGGAAATTTGCTACTGTCCTACAAACCTCTGCACTTGGAGGCCCAACAACGTCTACAAGAAGAAGGTTGTGTAGTAGACATCAAGTTGCTCGTCAACCTACTGAACCAACTGAAAATGTTTACTTTGAAATTCCTTCGGGTATGATAGAGAAACTGCTAGCTAATCCTTTCACAGGTGATGGAACTTTACATCCCGATCTGCACCTAATCTATGTGGATGAAGTTTGTGGATTATTTAAGCTTGTAGGTATGCCCGAGGATGTTATCAAGAAGGAGGTCTTACCTTTATCTTTGAAGGGAAAGGCATTGACATGGTTTAGGCTATGTGATGATATGGGATCATGGAACTACAACCGATTGAAATTGGAATTTCATCAGAAGTTTTATCCTATGCATCTTGTTCATCGTGATCGTAATTATATATATAATTTTTGGCCTCGCGAAGGAGAAAGCATTGCTCAAGCTTTGGGGAGGCTTAAGTCAATGTTATATTCATGCCCCAATCATGAGCTCTCAAGAGAAATTATTATTGAAAATTTTTATGCTCGGCTTTCTCTCGATAATCGCTCCATGCTCGACACTTCTTGTACTGGTTCTTTTATGATGAAGACTATTGAATTCAAATGGGATTTATTGGAAAGAATTAAACGCAACTCCGAAGATTGGGATCTCGAGAAGGTAAGGAGTCAGGTATAACCCCAAAGTTTGATTGTGTTAAATCTTTTATGGATATCGATACCTTTCGTGAATTTAGCACTAAATATGGACTTGACTCTGAGATAGTAGCTTCTTTCTGTGAATCCTTTGCTAATCGTGTTGATCTCCCTAAGGAGAAGTGGTTTAAATATAATCCTCCCATTGAAGTAAAAGTAGTTACACCTATTAAAGTTGAAGAAAATACTATTACTTATAATGATTCTGTTGTTCCTACTGCTTATATTGAGAAACCACCTTTCCCTGTTAGAATAAAGGATCATGCTAAAGCTTCAACTGTTGTTCGTAAGAGTAATACTAGAACATCTACACCCTCTGAGCAAATTAAAGATGAACCTAGTATTGCTATGGTTAAGGATCTCTTGGCCGATAATATTGATGGGCATGTTATTTACTTCTGTGATGAAGCTGCTAGAATTGCTAGACCCAATACTAAAAATAAACATAGACCTGTTGTAGGCATGCCTATTATTTCTGTTAAAATAGGAGATCATTGCTATTATGGCTTGTGTGATAAGGGTGCTAGTGCAAGTGCAATACCTCATTACTTATATAAAGAAATTATGCGTGATATTGCACCCGCTGAGATAGAGGAAATTGATGTTACAATTAAGCTTGCCAATAGAGACACTATTTCACCAGTTGTGATTGTTAGAGATGTTGAAGTCTTGTGTGGGAAAGTTAAATATTCTGCTGATTTTCTTGTTCTTGGTTCCCCACAAGATCATTTTTGTCCCATTATATTTCGTAGACCCTTCTTGAATACTGTTAATGCCAATATAGACTGCAAAAAGGATGTTGTTGCTATTGGTTTGGGGGATATGTCTCATGAGTTAATTTTGCTAAATTTCGTAGAAAACCCCATGATAAAGAATTGCCTAGTAAATATGAACTTATTGGTCTTACTTCTATTGTTGTGCCTTGGCGGAACCAATCTAGGGCTCCGGTGGAGTTGTTCTGCTAGGGAAACTTCCCTCTGGGAGGGGGGAATCATCACCATCGATCCTCTCATCGGGAGGGGGTCAATCTCCATCAACATCTTCACCAGCACCATCTTATCTCAAACCCTAGTTTATCTCTTGTATCCAATATTTGTCTCAAAACCTCAGATTGGTACCTGTGGGGTGCTAGTAGTGCTGATTACTCCTTGTAGTTGATGCTAGTTGGTTTAGTCGGTGGAAGATCATATGTTCAAATCCTTTATGCATATCAATACCCCTCTAAATATGAACATGAATATGATTTGTGAGTAGTTACGTTTTTTCCTGAGGACATGGGAGAAGTCTTGCTATAAGTAGTCATGTGAATTTGGTATTCGTTCGATAGTTTGATGAGATGTATGGTGTCTTTCCTCTAGTGGTGTCATGTGAACGTCGACTACATGACACTTCACCATTGTTTGGGCCTAGAGGAAGGCATTGGGGAGTAATAAGTAGATGATGGGTTGCTAGAGTGACAGAAGCTTAAACCCTAGTTTATGAGTTGCTTCGTAAGGGGCTGATTTGGATCCATATGTTTCATGCTATAGTTAGGTTTACCTTAATACTTCTTTTGTAGTTGTGGATTCTTGCAAGAGGGGTTAATCATAAGTGGGATGCTTGCCCATGGAAGGACAGTACCCAAGCACCAGTCCACCCACATATCAAATTATCAAAGTACCGAACGCGAAACGTACGAACGTGATGAAAACTAGCTTGACGATAATTCCCATGTGTCCTCGGGAGCGTTTTCCTTTATATAAGAGTTTGTCCAGGCTTGTCCTTTGCTACCAAAATGATTGGGCCATCTTTCTGCACCTTATTTAATTTTATCACTTGTTACCCGTTACAAATTACCTTATCACAAAACTATATGTTGCCGATAATTTCAGTGCTTGCAGAGAATACCTTACTGAAAACTGCTTATCATTTCCTTCTGCTCCTTGTTGGGTTCGACACTCTTACTTATCGAAAGGACTACGATAGATCCCCTATAATTGTGGGTCATCAAGACTCTTTTATAGCGCCGTTGCCGGGGAGCGAAGCGCCTTTGGTAGGTGGGATTTGGCAAGGAAAATTTTATATAGTGTGCTGAAATTTACTGTCACTTCTTACTATGGAACATAATCCTTTGAGGGCTTGTTCGGGGTATCTTCACCCCGACCAGTAGAGCAAAGAGTTGCTCCTCAACCTACTGAACCAACTAAAAATGTTTACTTTGAAATTCCTTCGGGTATGATAGAGAAACTGCTAGCTAATCCTTTCACAGGTGATGGAACTTTACATCCCAATCTGCACCTAATCTATGTGGATGAAGTTTGTGGATTATTTAAGCTTGCAGGTATGCCCGAGGATGTTATCAAGAAGAAGGCTTACCTTTATCTTTGAAGGGATTGGCATTGACATGGTTTAGGCTATGTGATGATATGGGATCATGGAACTACAACCGATTGAAATTGGAATTTCATCAGAAGTTTTATCCTATGCATCTTGTTCATCGTGATCGTAATTATATATATAATTTTTGGCCTCACGAAGGATAAAGCATCACTCAAGCTTTGGGGAGGCTTAAGTAAATGTTATATTCATGCCCCAATCATGAGCTCTCAAGAGAAATTATTATTGAAAATTTTAATGCTCGGCTTTCTCTCGATAATCGCTCCATGCTCGACACTTCTTGTACTGGTGCTTTTATGATGAAGACTATTGAATTCAAATGGGATTTATTGGAAAGAATTAAATGCAACTCCGAAGATTGGGATCTCGAGAAGGTAAGGAGTCAGGTATAACCCCAAAGTTTGATTGTGCTAAATCTTTTATGGATACCGATACCTTTTGTGAATTTAGCACTAAATATGGACTTGACTCTGAGATAGTAGCTTCTTTCTGTGAATCCTTTGCTAATCATGTTGATCTCCCTAAGGAGAAGTGGTTTAAATATAATCCTCCCATTGAAGTAAAAGTAGTTACACCTATTAAAGTTGAAGAAAAGACTATTACTTATAATGATTCTATTGTTCCTACTGCTTATATTGAGAAACCACCTTTCCCTGTTAGAATAAAGGATCATGCTAAAGCTTCAACTGTTGTTCGTAAGAGTAATACTAGAACACCTACACCCTATGAGCAAATTAAAGTTAAACCTAGTATTGCTATGGTTAAGGATCTCTTGGCCGATAATATTGATGGGCATGTTATTTACTTCTGTGATGAAGCTGCTAGAATTGCTAGACCCGATACTAAAAATAAACATAGACTTGTTGTAGGCATGCCTGTTATTTCTGTTAAAATAGGAGATCATTGCTATTATGGCTTGTGTGATATGGGTGCTAGTGCAAGTGCAATACCTCATTCCTTATATAAAGAAATTATGCATGATATTGCACCCGCTGAGATAGAGGAAATTGATGTTACAATTAAGCTTGCCAATAGAGACACTATTTCACTAGTTGTGATTGTTAGAGATGTTGAAGTCTTGTGTGGGAAAGTTAAATATCCTACTGATTTTCTTGTTCTTGGTTCCCCACAAGATGACTTTTGTCCCACTATATTTGGTAGACCCTTCATGAATACTGTTAATGCTAATATAGACTGCAAAAAGGATGTTGTTGCTATTGGTTTGCGGGATATGTCTCATGAGTTTAATTTTGCTAAATTTCGTAGACAACCCCATGATAATGAATTGCCTAGTAAATATGAACTTATTGGTCTTACTTCTATTGTCGTGCCTCCTAGTGATCCTTTAGAATAATATTTGCTCGACCATGAAAATGATATGTTTGTGAATGAAAGAAGGGATATAGATGAAGTATTCTTTAAACAGGGACCTATTTTGAAACACAACTTGGCTGTTGAAATCCTAGGGTATCCTCCTACACCCAAGGGTGATTCCGTGTTTGAGCTTAAACCTTTACCTGATACTCTTAAATATGCTTATCTTGATGATAAAGGGATATATCCTGTTATTATTAGTGCTAACCTTTCAGAGCAAGAAGAAAAGAAACTATTGAAAACTCTGAAGAAGCACCGTGCTGCTATTGGATATACTCTTGATGATCTTAAGGGCATTAGTCCCACTCTATGCCAGCACAAAATAAAATTGGAGAAATACGCGAAACCGGTTGTTGATCACCAACAACGGTTAAATCCTAACATGAAAGAAGTGGTAAGAAAAGAAATACTAAAGTTTTTGGAGGCAGGTGTAATTTATCCCGTTGCTGATAGTCAGTGGGTAAGTCATGTCCATTGTGTCCGTAAGAAGCGAGGTATTACTGTTTTTCCTAATGATAAAGATGAACTGATCCCACAAAGAATTGTCATAGGTTATCGAATGGTAATTGATTTTCGCAAATTAAATAAAGCTACTAAAATGGATCATTACCCTTTACATTTTATTGATCAAATGCTAGCAAGATTATCCAAACATACACATTTTTGCTTTCTAGATGGTTATTCTGGTTTCTCTCAAATACTTGTGTCAAAAGAGGATCAAGAAAAGATAACTTTTACTTGCCCTTTCAGTACCTTTGCTTATAGACGTATGCCTTTTGGTTTATGCAATGCACCTGTTACCTTTCAAAGATGTGTGACTTCTATATTCTCTGACTTTTGTGAAAAGATTGTTGAGGTATTCATGGATGATTTTTCTGTATATGGAACTTCTTTTGATGATTGCTTAAGAAACCTTGATCGAGTTTTGCAGATATGTGAAGAAACTAATCTTTTCTTGAATTGGGAGAAGTGCCACTTTATGGTTAATGAAGGTATTGTCTTGGGGCATAAAATTTTTGAAAGAGGTATTGAAGTTGATAAAGCTAAGGTTGATGCTATTGAAAAGATGTCGTGTCCTAAGGACATTAAAGGTATAAGAAGTTTCCTTGGTCATGCCGGCTATTATAGGAGTTTCATTAAGGATTTCTCAAAAATTTCTAGGCCTCTGACTAATCTCTTACAAAAAGATGTTCCTTTTGTCTTTGATGATGATTGTGTAGAAGCATTTGAAGTACTTAAGAAAGCTTTGATTTCTGCACCTATTGTTCAACCACCTGATTGGAATTTACCATTTGAAATTATGTGTGATGCTACTGATTATGCTGTAGGGGCTGTTTTAGGACAAAGGGTTGATAAGAAATTAAATGTTATCCAATATGCTAGTAAAACTCTAGACAGTGTCCAAAGAAATTATGCTACTACTGAAAAGGAATTTTTAGCAGTTGTATTTGCTTGTGATAAGTTCAGACCTTATATAGTTGATTCTAAAGTAATTGTTCACACTGATCATGCTGCTATTAAATATCTTATGGAAAATAAAGATGCTAAACCTAGACTTATTAGATGGGTTCTCTTGCTACAAGAATTTTATTTGCATATTATTGATAGAAAGGGAGATGAGAACCCCGTTGCAGACAACTTGTCTAGGTTAGAGAATGTTCTTGATGACGCACTACCTATTGATGATAGCTTTCCTGATGAACAATCAGATGTCATAAATGCCTCTCGTACTGCTCCATGGTATGTTGATTATGCTAATTACATTGTTGCTAAATTTATACCACCTAGTTTCACATACCAACAAAAGAAAAGTTTTTCTATGATTTAAGACATTACTTCTGGGATGACCCACACCTTTATAAAGAAGGGGTAGATGGTGTTATTAGACGTTGTGTACCTGAGCATGAACATGGACATATCCTACGCAAGTGTCACTCTGAGGCTTATGGAGGACACCATGCTGGAGATAGAACTGCACATAAGGTATTGCAATCCGGTTTTTATTGGCCTACTCTCTTTAAGGATGCCCGTAAGTTTGTCTTGTATTGTGATGAATGTTAAAGAATTGGTAATATTAGTAGACGTCAAGAAATGCCTATGAATTATTCACTTGTTATTGAACCATTCGATGTTTGGAGCTTTGATTATATGGGACTGTTTCCTTCCTCTAATGGGTACACACATATTTTTGTTGCTGTTGATTACGTTACTAAGTGGGTAGAAGCTATTCCAACTAGTAGTGCTGATCATAACACCTCTATTAAGATGCTTAAATAAGTTATTTTTTTGAGGTTTGAAGTCCCTAGATACTTAATGGCTGATGATGGTTCACATTTTATTCATGGTGCCTGTTGTAAAATGCTTGCTAAGTATGATGTTAATCATAGAATTGCATCTCCATATCACCCATCTAGTGGTCAAGTATACTTGAGTAATAGAGAGCTTAAGTTAATTTTGCAAAAGATTGTTAATAGATCTAGAAAGAATTGGTCCAAGAAACTTGATGATGCATTATGGGCTTATAGAACTGCATACAAAAATCATATGGGTATGTCTCCATATAAAATGGTTTATGGAAAAGCATGTAACTTACCTCTCGAACTAGAACATAAGGCATATTGGGCCATTAATTAAAGAGCTCAATTATGATTTCAAACTTGCCGGTGAGAAGAGGCTTTTGACATTAGCTCACTTGATGAATGAAGAACCAAGGCCTATGAGAATGCCAAACTGTTTAAAGAAAAAGTTAAAAGATGGCATGACAAAAGGATACAAAAACGTGAGTTTAATGTAGGTGATTATGCATTGTTATACAACTCTCGTTTAAGATTCTTTGAAGGCAAACTCCTTTCTAAATGGTAAGGCCCTTACGTCATTGAGGAGGTCTATCGTTCCGTTGCTATAAAAATCAACAACTTCGACGGCAGAAATCTAAGGGTGGTGAACGGCCAAATAATCAAACATTATATCTCAGGTAACCCCATAAATGTTGAAACTAATGTTATTGAAACCATAACCCCGGAGGAATACATAAAGGACACTTTCCAGAACATTTCAGACTCCGAAAAGGAATAGGTATGAGGTACAGTAAGTAAACCGACTCCAAAATACATAAAGAAGCAGTCCGGGAAGGACACGAGGCTTCCACGAGGGTGAAGGGCGTGCCCTACCCCCCTGGGCGCCCCCCTGCCTCGTGGGCACCTCGTGTGCCCTCCGGACTCTGTTTTCTTGCACGATACTTCTTTTGGTTGGTAAAAAATCATTATATAATCTCCCGAGGGTTTTGATCACTGTACCACGCAAATATCCCCTGCTTTTGTTTTGAGCTGTTTTCTGCCAGGGTTGTCAAGGCCAGGCATCATGTCGTCTCCCTCCTCCTCTAACAATGAGGGCAACGATGCTTGGCTAATGAAGATAGAGCTGAAGAGAGAAGAGCCCGGAGAGATCAAGAAGGATGATGGGATCAAGAAGGACATGGGGGATCAAGTTCCGGTAGTAGTAGAAGAAGACATATCCTTCAACCTCATCACAATCTCTTTACCCCAACGGAGATTGAAGCTTTCAAGATGATTGAGTTAGCTCGCATTCAAAACAAGTATCTCATAATGAAAATATTTTGTTGAAGGAGCATATCATCGCACTCAAGGGCATTATCCGCAAATTGGAGGATCTCCTACGCTCGATGTGTGACTATCCATCATCACCAACACCTTCTTCACCAACAAAGAAGAACTGGGTATTGGGTATGGGCACTCCCCTTGGCAACTGCCATGCTTGGGGAGTGCCCCGGTATCGTATCACCATCACACTTTTATCTTTACCGTTTTTCTTAGTTCGATCCTTTTGGTAATATCTTGATCTAGTAGAATAAAGTTTCGGTATGATCTACTTTTGAATTTTGCTTTATGATCCTTCTATGTAATCGAGTCCATGAGCTATATATAATAAAGATTAGTGTTGAGTCAAGGGCTTTGCCATCTTGCTATGATCTTGAGGGTATAAAAATAAAAGAGAAGACAAAGAATAAAAAGAAATAAAGAGATCATATGGATCTTATGGAGAGTAATGACTTCACATATAAAGAGTATGATGAATAAAAGATGTTGAAAGTCGACAAACATAGTTTTGGTTGTCGTTGCAATTAATAAGAAGTAATAAACAAAGAGAGGTTTTCACATATAAATATACTATATTGGACATCATTTATGATTGTGAGCACTCATTAAAATATGACATGCTAAAGAGTTGATGTTGGACAAGGAAGACAACTTACTGGCTTATGTTTTATTATATCCGAAATAAATTATATTGTCATGGATCATTCAACATGTTGAGCTTGCCTTTCCCTCTCATGCTAGCCAAATTCTTTGCACCAAGTAGAGATACTACTTGTGCTTCCAAATATCCTTAAATCCAGTTTTGCCATAAGAGTCCACCATATCTACCTATGGATTGAGTAAGATCCTTCAAGTAAGTTGTCATTGTTGCAAGCAATAAAAATTTCTCTCTAAATATGTATGACTTATTAGTGCGGATAAAATAAGCTGTGTACGATCTTGTGATGTGGAGGAAATAAAAGCGACGGACTGCATAATAAAGGTCCATATCATAAGTGGCAATATAAAGTGACGTTCTTTCGCATTAAGATTTTGTGCATTCAACCATAAAAGCACATGACAACCTATGCTTCCCTATGCAAAGGGCTTATATTTTCTTCTTGTTTATTACTTCATACAAGAGTCATGGTGATCTTCACCTTCCTTTTTACATTTTATCCTTTGGGAAGCACAATGTGTTGGAAAGATCCAGATATATATAGCTAATTGGATGTGAGTTTTCATGAACTATTATTGTTGACATTACCCTTGAGGTAAAAGGTTGGGAGGCAAAACTATAAGCCCTATCTTTCTCTGTGTCCGATTAAAACTGCATACCCATAAATATTGCGTGAGTGTTAGAAATTGTGAAATACTAAATGATAGTTGAGTATGTGTACTTGCTGAAAAGCTCTTATATTGACTCTTTCTGATGTTATGATAAATTGCAATTGCTTTAATGACTGAGATTATAGTTTGTTAGTTTTCAATGAAGTTTCTGATTCATACTTGAAATTGTGATTGAATTGTTACTTTAGCATAAGAAATCATATGACAATATATTTATATGTTGTTGTTATAAGAATGATCATGATGCCCTCATGTTTGTATTTTATTTTATCGACACCTCTATCTCTAAACATGTGGACATATTTTTCGATATCGGCTTTTGCTTGAGGACAAGCGAGGTCTAAGCTTTGGGGAGTTGATACGTCCATTTTGCATCATGCTTTTATATTGATATCTATTCCATTTTGGGTTGTTATTACACCTTATATCACAATACTTATGCCTATTCTCTCTCTTATTCTACAAGGTTTACATGAAGAGGGAGAATGTCGGCGGTTGGAATTCTGGACTGGAAGAGGAGCAAATATTAGAGACCTATTCTGCACATCTCCAAAAGTCCTGAAATTTCACGGGAGCACGTTTCAGAATATATAAAAAATATTGGGCGAAAGAAGTACCAGAGGGGGGCCACACACCACCACGAGGGTGGGGGGCGCGCCCCCCTACCTCGTGGCCCCCCTGGCAGCCCTCTGATGCCCATCTTTGGCTATATGGAGTCTTTCATCCTGGAAAAAATCAGAAGCAAGCTTACGAGATGAAACTCCGCCGCCACGAGGCGGAACCTTGGCGGAACCAATCTAGGGCTCCAATGCAATTGTTATGCCGGGGAAACTTCCCTCCGAGAGGGGGAAATCATCACAATCGTCATCACCATCGATCCTCTCATCGAGAGGGGGTCAATCTCCATCAACATCTTCACCAGCACCATCTCATCTCAAACCCTAGTTCATCTCTTGTATCCAATATTTGTCTCAAAACCTCAGATTGGTACCTGTGGGTTGCTAGTAGTGTTGATTACTCCTTGTAGTTGATGCTAGTTGGTTTATTCAGTGGAAGATTATGTTCAGATCCTTTATGCATATTAATACCCCTCTAGTTATGAACATGAATATGATTTGTGAGTAGTTACGTTTGTTCCTGAGGACATGGGAGAAGTCTTGCTATAAGTAGTCATGTGAATTTGGTATTCGTTTGATAGTTTGATGAGATGTATGGTGTCTTTCCTCTAGTGGTGTCATGTGAACGTCGACTACATGACACTTCACCATTGTTTGGGCCTAGAGGAAGGCATTGGGGAGTAATAAGTAGATGATGGGTTGCTAGAGTGACAGAAGCTTAAACCCTAGTTTATGAGATGCTTCGTAAGGGGCTGATTTGGATCCATATGTTTCATGCTATGGTTAGGTTTACCTTAATACTTCTTTTGTTGTTGCGGATGCTTGCAAGAGGGGTTAATCATAAGTGGGATGCTTGTCCAAGGAAGGACAGTACCCAAGCACCGGTCCACCCACATATCAAATTATCAAAGTACCAAACACGAATCATATGAACGTGATGAAAACTAGCTTGACGATAATTCCCATGTGTCCTCGGGAGCGTTTTCCTTTATATAAAAGTTTGTCCAGGCTTGTAGTTTGCTATAAAAAGGATTGGGACATCTTGCTGCACCTTATTTACTTTTATTACTTGTTACCCGTTACAAATTACCTTATCACAAAACTATCTGTTACCGTTAATTTCAGTGCTTGCAGAGAATGCCTAACTGAAAACTGCTTATCATTTCCTTCTGCTCCTCGTTGGGTTCGACACTCTTACTTATCGAAAGGACTACGATAGATCCCCTATACTTGTGGGTCATCAATCCCCGTTGAAAACTTCAACCAGTTTTTCATCAATCACCAAAAGGGGGAGATTGTAAGTACATCTAGTGCCACCCCTAGTTGGTTTTGGAGTATTGACGACAAACTTGGTTGAGGGACTAATGTGTTTGTGAGAATTGCAGGATAACACAGGTAGTAGTCCCTTATTGATTCGGTTTACCTACCAGAGATGACCCCTAAAAATGTGTGAAGACTTTGAAGACAATGGTGGTTCGTAAAGACATTCACGATGAAGATTATGACATGTGAAGACATTCACTTGAAGACTATGGAGTGCGAAGACATAGTTGTTTCATAGTTTCCTTTTCTTCTTTGTTAAGTTATAGGATCCACCGTACTGTTAAGTGTGGTCCAAGTGAACAAAGTCAGGGTGACTGAAGTGATGCTCAACCAATATCCTATGTCTTCGAGCGAAGACAATGAGAGCAAATCTTATCTAGAGCTAGATGAGTCAGCTTTACTTGTAGCCCAAGTCAAGCTGCCGCATGTGTTTGAAATCCGACTGTTGGACACGTGTCGGTTCCTTAGTGACCCAGGGTCATTTTGGACAAATCAGGTCGGGTTGCCTCCTGGCTATAAATAGCCCACCCCCTACACCATAAATTGGTGGCTGCTTAGAGTTAGTGCATGGCTTTTGTCGTTTGAGAGCAACCCACCTCTGAAGCATTTGAGAGAGAGATCCTTGCGAGGGCAAAGCCCAAAACACCCAGAGCCAAAGAGTGTTAGGCATCACTGAAGTCTTTCTGTCCATGTGACATGAAGACTTTTTACACTTGAGGACTGTGAATCCTCCAGCCGGTTAGGCGTTGCATTCTGAGCATCCAAGAGTCATTTGTGGATCACTAGTGAATGAAGTCTATGAAGGTTTGGAAGTCTACCTTGAAGACTTACCAGAGTGGTTGGGCGAGGACTGGGTGTCCTTAGCTCAAGGGGAATAAGGTGAAGGCGCGGTCTTCTGAGTTAAATCTCAGCCTCCCTAACCAGATGTATAGTTGTCACAGCAACTGGAATTGGTCTACCAAATCCTTGTCTTCGCCAAGCAACTGGTTCTATCCTCCACCTCCCTTTACTTTACAGTTTGTCTTCGTGAAGTCATTGCCTGCTTGTCTGATCTGATTGACTTCACTGAGTGAAGACTAATTACTGTTTGGCTTCATACTATCTTCCATCTTGATCCATACTACCTAGCTGCTGATAGTCTTCGTGCTTTCACTATATTGCTTAGTTGACTATGGCTTGTCTAGTGTAGTCTACCTTCCATTGCATATCAATAGGTTCAGTTCTACTGTTTGTCTTCAAAGACCTCGTGTTTTGAAGACTTTCATAAAAATCGCCTATTCACCCCCCTCTAGTCGATAACTAGCACTTTCATCCCAGGAAAACAAAAATCCTAGGTGGCACTCTTAGCTTGCATACAACAAGAATATAAACAGGGGTGGATCCTCTAACATTAGTAAGAGTATAACAAGATCTAGAAGAAAATTGACCAGAATTCTTATATTGCCTGATAAACGAGTCACAATCAGCAAAAAGAGCAATGTTTTTGACAAACTCCTCTATCTCATACCACAACTCATCATGCTTCCATTGAAAATTCTTCTAAAGTGAGTTTGAGAGACTGTCCATCCCAAACCTGCGGATGGTATTACTTGTTCCCGGCAGATACAATATAAATCCCAGTACCAAACAACTATGGGGAGGAGCCAAACCAAGTATCCACCTAGAATATGATGTTTTTGCCAGCACCTATAGTCCATTTGGATCCCATTTTAACATCTCTAGCAGCCCACATGACCCCTTTCCGAAACTTGGATACTCCTACAATATAACTACAAAAGATATTTGGAGAAGAAGAAGAGTACTTTGAATCTACAAATTCCCTCAAAATTTTGCATTTTCAACCATGTATGTTTTAACCCATGGGCCAAGGAGACAAATGTTCAAATTTTGTAGGTTGGTATCCCCCTCCAAACTCCTCATTCATATGCCCCTCAAAAATAGTCCATAGGCAGTTAGCCATCTAGGAATTAAGGAGATCAATTTCCCTCTTAGGGAATTCGAAAAAGGAGAGAAGATACACAAGGATGCTGGCCAGGCAAGATTTGATTAAAAATATTCAACCCCTATATGATAAAAGCTTCCCTCTTCATCGATCTACCCTTTTAAGGATTTTGTCCAACAAAGGTTGAAGATCCTCTCTGGAGAGCCTATCATGATCATAAGGGAACCCCTAAGTAGTATTTAATAGGGAAATCACCCACATGAGACCCAAAAATAGGAGACAAATCTAGTCTACAAAAGGTCTGAACCCATGGGATTAATTAGCTTACCTTATAATAGTTTATCTTCATCCCAGGCACTTGCTCAAAGCAAGTAAGTGTCCATTTCAAGTTAATAGTCATCTTAGGGTCACTATCTACAAAAAATAACGGTGTCATCTGCATATTGCAGATTGATAATCCCCCTAGGGCAAACATCATGCCACATGCCTCTAATAAGATCCTCACTACACTACAAAAAAAAAGACACATCCGTGACATTTTGGGCCGAACGATTTTTTTTTCTGTCATGCATATGACACTTCTATGACGATAATTGTGACAAAACCCGGTATCATCATAGATGTGGTGGGTTCCTACTTCTATGACAAAAAATCACGACGGAAAATGGGCTCTTCGTCTTGGGCGGGCCGGAGACGCAGCTGCATGACATTCTTTGGGCCATCCATGACGAAAAAAACCGTGGTAGAAGCGAGGGGGAGGAAAATTTCGGGGAGTTCCTGGTTACGGTGGGAGGTCAGGGGCCGAGCGATGCGCGTTTCTCTCGTACATGTGTGTGCGAGGCGTTGGCTCTAACTGAACCCGAGCGAGGCGTTGGGCTCTAACTGAACCCGAGTGATTGCACTGCAGGCTACGCATTACTGAACCCGAGCGATCGATCGATGGCTGTTAACTGAACCCGATCGAGCGATTCCTTGGCTACTGCTGCTAACTGAAGCCGGTCGATGGGATGAACAGTGAGCGTTGCGGGGGGGGGTTTGGATGAACAGTGAGCAGTGGCGTTGCCTCTGGATGAACAAGACCCCATGGTGTGGTGGAGGGCTGGATGAACAGTAGACGGTGGAGGGTGTCCGTGGAGGGGTGGATGAACAGGAGCCCGTGGTGTGGAGGGTAGGATGAACAGTAGACGGTGGAGGGGTGCCCGTGGAGGGGTGGTTGAACAGGACACCATGGTGTGGAGGGCTGGATGAACAATAGACGGTGGAGGGGTGGTTGAACAGTAGCCGATAGAGTAGCGCGCGGTGGAGGATGGATGAACAGGAGCCCGTGGAGGCTGGAGGAGGTTGACGGTGGATGAACAGTAGCTCATGGAGGCTGGAGGGGGTCGACGGTGGAGATGAACAGTATCCCGTGGAGTCCCGTTTTGCGGTACGCCACACCCCTCCCGATGAACAGGACCCCCGTTTCGACCGTAGCGCTCCAACACAAGTCCGTTTCCTCCATTTTGCGGTACGCCACACCCCTCCCGATCAACAGGACCCCCGTTTTGACCGTAGGAGGTCTGTTTCCTCCGTTTTGCGGTACGCCACACCCCTCCCGATCAACAGGACCCCCGTTTCGACCGTAGGAGGTCCGTTTCCTCCGTTGTGCGGTACGCCAGGCCTCGTTTCCATCGCCTCTTCCGCCCAAGCCCTTTCGATGAACATGACCACGCATTCCGTTGCCTCCCCATGAACACGACGACGACGTTGTTTCTCCGTTCCGACCCAGCCATGTACACGAGCCCTCGCCGTACATATGCGAGTAGGCGTTCGAGACCCCGCCCGTATGTACACATACGTGGTCGTATTTTCTTTCTTGCACCCTGGCCGCCTCTACTACGACACATGCGCGCCTCTACATCCACCAGTATATATGTACGTACATGTTCACGACCAGAATGACAACGCTACATACGCTTCGACCAGGTGGGTCCCGACTGTCAGGCACTTCCTTGCCTGCGAAGATGTAGCTGGTGGGTCCCAGCAGTCAGGGGGGCGAAATACGGTGGCCCGTCCAATGGGTCCCCGCTGTCAGGTGGAGGAATAATTATCTTGCACGTAATAAGGAGGCACTTCCTTGCTGCGGCCGTGGACCCAGCTATCAGCCTCTCCACGTACAGTCCACGTCCGATGGAAGTCGTTCCTTGACCATGTTGACCACGCCGCGCTGAGAGCACGAGGGCGGTGGACGACGGCGAGGCCTAGGAAGGGGACGATGGGGAGCTGGGGAACCCGCGGCAGTGGAAGCCCGCGCGCGCGCGGAGAGGAGTACGAGAGTTCACTGGTTCGGCTGCGGTGTGAGGCTGCCGTCGCCGCAGGGCCTGGCCAGCGGTGGGAATAGTAGGGGGCGGTGAGGCCTCCGCAGCAGCACAGCCGGCCACGAGAGGCAGGAGCATGCGGCACGACCGGCACTGCTTTGGGCGGATGGAGCAAGAAGACCAGAGGTTGAAGAAGCACTACGGCCGTTGGATGCACATCGTACGGTCGCTGGAGCTAGAATCGTTCATATTGACTAAGTTGACAAAGCCCTTCGTCCCCGTCAACTTAGTAGGCCCACAAATCAGCCTCCCACCAAGGTGGGTCCCAGCTAGCCGGGGGAGTATTCATTTTTTTGTGCGTAATAAGGAGGCACTTCCGGTGGGTCCGAGCTGACAGCGGGGGGAACGTTTTTTTCGCGAAATACGGTGGCCCGTCCGGTGGGTCCCAGCAGTCAGGGGGAAACGATTTTTTTCGCAAAATACTGGTGGCCCGTCCGGTGGGTCCCTGCTGTCAGGTGGAGGAATAATTATTTTCCGCGTAATAAGGAGGCACTTCCTTGAGGCTACAGTGGACCCAGCTATCAGCCTCTCCACATACAATATTCTTCCGATGGAATTCGGTCGTTGACCACATTGACCACGGCGCGCCGACAGCACCACGGCGGTGGACGACGGCGAGGCCTAGGAAGGGGACGACGCGGAGCCGGGGAAGACGCGGCAGTGGATGCCCACGCGGAGAGGAGTACAAGGGTTTACTGGTTCGGCTGCGCTGCTGTCGCCGCAGAATAACAGGGGGTGTGTGTGAGTGGAGTGGAGGGATGGCCTGGCCAGCGGTGGGAGTAGTATGGGGGCGGTGAGGCCTCCGCGGCAGCACAGCCGGCCACGAGAGGCGGGAGCAGGCGGCACGACCGGCGCTGGTTTGGGCGGCTGGAGCAAGAAGACCAGAGGTTGAAGAAGCACTACGGCCATTGGATGGACATCGTACGATCAGTCGAGCTAGAATCGTGCATATTGACTAAGTTAACAAAGCCCTTCGTCCCCATCAACTTAGTAGGCCCACTATACTGGGTCCCAGCTAGCAGGGGGAGTATTCATTTTTTTTGTGCGTAATAAGGAGGCACTTCCTTGCGTATGAAGATATAGCTGGTGGGTCTGAGCTGTCAGCGGCGGTAACATTCTTTTCACAAAATACAGAGGCCGTTTCAGTGTGTCCCAGATGTCAGGTGGAGGAAATCATTATTTTGCGCGTAATAAGGAGGCATTTCCTTGTTTGCGGCCGTGGACCCAGCTGTCAGCCTCTCCACGTACAGTCCACTTCAGATGCATGTCGGTCGTTGACCACGCTGACCACGCCACGCCGAGAGCACCAGGGCGGTGGACGACGGCGAGGCCTAGGAAGGGAACGACACAGAGGCAGGGAAGACTCGGCCGTTGTTTTTGTTTCCCACGCGGAGCGGAGTACGACTGTACGAGGGTTTACTGGTTCGTCTGCCGTCGCCGGAGAATAACAGTAGGTGCGGGTGAGTAGAGGGATGGCTAGGCCAGCGATGGGAGTACGGTGGGGCGGTGAGGCCTGCACGGCAGCACAGCCGACCACGGGGAGGAGGGAGCAGGCAGTACCGCCGGCGCTTGTTTGAGCGGCTGGAGCAGGAAGAGCAGAGATTGAAGAAGCACGACGGTCGTTGGATGGACATCCAACAGTATACATGCCATCTGTGGAAAGCCTCAAATATGTGGAAAACAACATACAACCCATCTGCCATTATTTCAAATAATTTACAGCCCATTTGCTAATTCTTACGGCTTTTTTTGGAGCCCATATTCTTTATGTTAGCATTACAGCCCATATTGTGGCCATGGTTAAAAAATTATACAAAATTTTGCATATGTCAGTGCGGTCTGAACTATTTTTAATCCCGAAATTTTGAGTCACATTCAGACTGATTTTAAAAATAAATGTATATTAATATAAAATCCAATAAATCGTCCACGCATAAAAATCAATGCAATTTAAAATCTCGAAATGAAAAAAAGATATTTGAAAATAATTGCCAGTTTGATGTGTTTTAAAAATGTACATCTCATTTCTCATTACTGATAGGCCACTCTCCTCGTCTTGAAAGATTTACAGCCCAACAGGCCTGATAAAGCGACTTACTTGACAAATCACAAAAAAACTGGGCTAGCCATTTTCAGAAAGAAAAAAAACTACTGGGCTGGTTTGTGGTAAACATAAAAGAAAAGGCTGTCTAGACAGGCCAGAGTGTCCCGCACAGCCCAGTTGACACCCTGCTTCCGTCTCAAAAACAAATTAGATAAATGCCACTCTAATTATGGCGATTCATAAAAATGCCACTGCAATTTCCAAACTTTGAAAAATGCCACTGCAATTTTTGCAAACTTTGAAAAACGCCACTGCAGTTTGCAAACTTTGAAAAACGCCACTCCAGACTTTGAAAAATGCCACTAGAAATGGCATGAAATGGCATTTTTCAAACTTTGGAAATTGCAGTGGCATTTCTCGGATACACTAGATTTGGAGTGGCATTTATCAAATTAACCCAAAACAAAAATAACTGGGCGAGCTGTTGGGTCCCTGGTGTCAGCCGCTCATTGTGCTATTCTCTTGTTTATTGACTATGTTGACAATGGCATGGGACCCAGATGTCAGAAATCCACTAGGAGGAGCCATTTTTTTATTGGCTTGAAATAAGGAGGCACTTGCTTGCGTACTGCCATGACCTTGGCGGGTCCCTGCTGTCATCCTCTCCACGTACATTCATCTCCTGATTGTGTACGCGTCAACTTGCTAGGCCCACAAGTCAGCCTCTAAACCGTGGAGGACAAATACAACCCATTTAAAAAATAACAGCCCATTCCATACGTTCAAACGGAAAGTTCAACATTCAGAGCAAAGTAACAGGTCTGATCCACATATAGTGTACTGAACTTCCACATTGACAACCATCATAGCCAAGTGAACTATCTACTCCCACTAACACTCTAGTAGCGTACAAGTACTAACTTACTCTTAGCTAACTAGACGATGCCGGCCGCCATCTGCTGTCCATGCTAAACGCCGGCACCGGCGTCCTCCGCCTCGCCTCGGACTTGCCAGAGGTGCGATAGGGCGCGTTGCTCGCGCGCATTGGCCCTTTCCATGCCGGTGTGGTCCACCGAAGCTTCGGCTTCCAAGCGGGAAACCCACTTGACGAGCTGGTAGTAAAAATCGACGTCGCAAACGCGTGCGTGCCCGACAGCCTCCAGAGCTATTTGCCGGGCGCCGGCCTCCATGTAGTCGGCCCAGTTGCGGGCGCTCTGCTCGCGACTCAGAGTGTCGGTGCGCTGCTGCTCCATGTCCCGCTGGCGGCGCAAATCGGCGAGACGCTGCTCCTCCGCCATGCGGTCATGCTCCAACAACTCCTCGATCTCCTCATTGCCATCTAAAGACAGATAGAATGCCTCCTCCCTCTGTTTGCCTTCCGGTGAAAACCCGAACACTAGTTCCGGCGGTGACCGCCTCCGGCGTCGCCTACCGTGGACGGGCGGGGGCATGGAGGACATGGCGAGCGACGTTGGGTCGGTGGGGGCTTATGAGGATATGGCGAGTTGGGTCACGGTGGCACCTAAGAAGGCCGGGAAACAATACTTATAGGCGGAAGGTAGTGCGACGGTCATCGAAATTCAATGCATAATGGCTTAGTGCGCCAGCTTGCCGTGGAAAACTAGAGAAACTGAAATTATGACTGTGCCGACCCGTCCCGTCTGGGTCGCACGCCGGCATGGCGGTCAAAAGAGTGCACTCGAATCATCTCCCTCCTTGTCAATAATGATTCCACGAATTTAAAGCGTATCTTTTTTCACATCAGTTAACTGCCTTAATTACGGCCGGCTGCATGCAGGCACTCAGAATCGCTCGCAGGCAGTACGCGAAGCAGCATGCAGCCACTTAAATCACTGGAATTAATTAGGCTTAAACTTCTGCATGCCGAGGGCGTGCATGCAGCCACTTAAATCGCTGGAATTTATTAGTCTTAAACTTCGGCATACCGTTAATTATTCCCATGCCTTGGTCTTGCTGCTTTGCTCACGGGACTAATAAACCCGGACGGAGGGAGTACCTTGGTTGGTGAGAGGTTTGAATTAAGCCCTGCAAACTGGAAAGGAGGTACTAGTACGTGCGTGATCCGCTATTTATTCGTGTAGGATCGAGTAGGTCGTTTCTTGAATTGAGCCGTGCAAACCGGAAAGGAGGTAGTACGTGTGTGATCCGCTATTTATCCGTGTAGGATCGATAGTGTAGCTTGTCAGTTTCTTCAGAGGTAGGCATTTTTAGCCGTGTAGGATCGATAGTGTAGCTTGTCAGTTTCTTCATAGGTAGGCATTTTTATTCAAAAAACTGCCACTTTACATCTTGCATCGCAAATAAAACTGCCAAGAGCGCATTTGTAGGCTAGCTAGTGATCGATCAGTAACTTGTAAACACTGAGCGAACAGAAATAAGTAACTATTAATGCAACTCAATGATTCACAGATCATATACAAATATGTAGCTCCAAAAGCAAAGATCAGCCACTTCGGATCTTGCGTCGCAACTAAAACTAACTAGTACGATTCCCATACATAAGATCAACATGTTAATGCATCTCAATGACTCACAGATCATATACAAATATGTAGCTCCAAAAGCAAAGATCTAGAAAAAACATCTGTTCTTCCTACTAACATGGATGCTTCTCTTGGCCAACATTCAGTACAGACTGAAATACAAATTTGTTTGTGAAGTCATACAATTCCTCTTGCAAACGTAAGTGGTTTCACCAACAGCTGGAACCATGAGAATGAACCAGACATGATGGAGGAACATCCACTGCAATATGATTTGGTATTCTCTCGATCACACGGGGAGACTATTTCCGGAATACAAACTTTAACTTAGGCAAAATGATGCCCATTGTATAATCAGACCAAAGCAATGAAGCACCTAGTGTTGGCCAATAAATAGTACAGTACTACTTTTCTGCAATCCATGAAGTGACTATCCAATCTTTCTGTGTCTATTTTCAAATGGCACTGCATGCAATGACTATACTATTCTCTTGTGCAGTTCAACCAAAATTGCGGGCACTTTGTTGGTTTGCCAAATAGCAACAGGCAGACATCTCTATCTGCACAAATATCAAGCAGCTAGTAAACATATACCACACCTTGTATTTTCGGTTTAAACATGTCTCTTCCGCTTAGCATCTGTCATGTTCTGCACTGGACAATCTGATACAGTTATGTTTTGCCCTGGACAATTTCATACTGAATTGATTTGCTGGTTCAGAGCAGAAATATAGCGCCTATTCTTCATCAGATCAAGGATATCCATGTTCGCAGTGATGGAAGAGGTGAAATCGATACAACCGAAATTGAGCATCCAATCATTGAATCATGTCCTGCACTTCCAATGTAGGTCCACCCTACCAATAAATTCACATGCAAACCACTAGTATTACTATCTAATGACAGTACAAAAAGAGTAGCAAGATAGTAGCAAACCATGTACCTTTGTAATGAACAGCTCATAGTTCCACCAATTGGATATAAAGGTTGGGAAAAACATGCTCCTAATGTTGAACCAGTTGGACTTTTTGTGCAGTTCCAATAAAATCGAGCATCCCTGTTTGCATAGATATTGAAAGTGTGATGACTCTAAAAGTGGCACTAGTTGAAGCATAGACTCACAAATATAAGCATTCCAATTTCTTAATGGGAAAAGGTAGCAAGACTGTTTCTAACCACCTGTTTGAAGGAATAAATAAAGCAACAGTGGCTGATGTGAGGAAGGCATACATAGTTTTTTCTGGAAAAGTGAGCCATTCCTGACCTTTCCTCTTCTTTTAAGCAAATTTTGTGCAGTTCTACTAAAATAAAATGCCATCACCGCCTTGACAATTCAGTGACACTGTACAAAAGGAAATGACTTAACATTACATCATGATGTCAGGTATGTAGTCGACAGGCATTAGAGACAAACATACAGACCTGCTCAAGAGAACAGCCGAAGGAGGAGGTGCCCACTCTTGACCTTTCCTCTTGTCTTCATAATTGTCTGTGCAGTTTAACCAAAATAAAATGACATCAGCGCCTCGGCATTTTGGTGACACTGTACAAAAAAATTAACTTATCTCATGAAAGTGAGGTATGTAATCTATAAGCATTAACAGTGCAAAAATTTGACGGGAGTAACAAGTTTCATCGTTGGTATACTGGTTGTGCAACAGCATTAGAATGCCTTATAGCTGAAAAATCTTCAATACATCCACAATCAACAGCTAACCCTGAAATAATCTAGTGACATTAAATGGCATTGCTTAAATTTATGGGTGGCATTAGACTGAGAGCGGCATTAGTTAAATGTGGCATCACTTTAGTAGTAGCATTGCTTGACTTGACTGCTGGCGTTATACTAACAGCAAAAAAGTGGCAATAAGAGCATGGGAGGCACCAGTACGATGTACCTCCATGGACGCAGAGTGGTGAGGGAGGTATGGTTGCCCAGAGCAACAAATATCCAGGCAGCATATGTGGATTACGGTTCCATTTTTGTTCTCTTTAGCCACCTTTTTCCTATGCAAGGACAACAAACCGATCGACCTGGTCATTCTCTATTGCGTTGTCATGCCTTTCTACCCTTCTTCAACCAAGACACACGAGACTCGTTCCTTAGCTACTGATTTCCCCCTTTTCAACCTAGATGCAGGTTCGATGCCTACTCTCTTGGACAGTACAGTCTCCCTTCCTTTCCTTATTCAACCCAGACATGGATTAGTCTGCATGAAGTAGGGTTTCCTTTAATAGTGCAAATTATGGTTTCGTCTGCGTGGCCAGCAGAGTAGAGGATAGAAAATTGGGAAGATGGTGGAGTGGAAAAAGATCCACATGCAACGACGTAGCAGATGGGGCAATAGAACAAGGTTATGGCTCGAAAAGAGGTAGCATACCCGAGGGTCGGCGGGAAGTGGCTTCGCTCATGGTCGTCGTCCTCCGCACACACTACGGCAGCGAGCTTGGGGACTGAGGCCATCCCGCGGGGGCACTAGGTCTGAGAGGACGGCCTTGTCATTAGCGCGTGACCTCGCTCACCGACGACGAGTGCGCCAACGCTGCACGTCCTTTTCTTCCCCGGCGGATCTGTGACCACCGGTGAGGAGGGAGAGAGGGGCCGTCTTTTTTAGATCTGGAGAGAGGGTGGTAGTGTGAGAAGCAAGTGGGCAGCCCTTAGCAAGAAAGCGCTAAAGCTCTAGCCTATATTTTTTTATACTACTAGTACTGGAGGTGGGGTAGTGGTAGAGTAGTTTATATTTTCTCTACATACAGTACCAGTTAGTCGTGCTTCAAAACTGATCGGCACGCCATTAAAAAAATAGAGGTCGATAACTAATGCGGCACCTCGGGCCAACGCGGCCAGATCGCATTTTGCACGAGAAATTACACACCATGTTTCGTTGACATGTGGTCCCGTTCCAACATATCAGTGAGACAACGGCGAGTAGTAGGAGTATTTCCGAACAGACATGTAGACCGGGGCGCCTCTTCGTGAACCGTGGTGAACTCGCAACCGTCCACCGACTCTTCGCCTTTCCCTCTCGATTTGGAACTGCTGTCGCACACTCTTCCTCTCCCTCCTCCATTTTCCTTCAGCCCTTCACCCTTTCTTCTGCCATTGTTCGATCGTCTTCTCCATGGAGGGAACAGGCCGGAAACGACCTCGTTATTCTTGCCCTGATCTGAAAGATGACGTGGTGGAGGAACTCATTGATCGGTGCGACGTCATCACCTCGTCCCATTCTCGACTCAACTAATAACATCATTGCAAGGAACCCAAGGGTCATGGAGCGGTTTGATCTCCCCTATCTTCTTCGCCGTGACCCTGCTCACTGGCGAGCAGACGACGGAGACCTCGCCTTGTGCAAGTTGATGCCGCTTGATAATGATACGTGTGATGTCAAGATGCCATCTCTTAAGGGTAAGTCCTGGGCTGGCGCAAATGGAGATTGGGTTATTTATATTGGGTACAATTGCAAGTGGGAACTTGTGAATGTGTACACTCGTCAGCGGATTCCACTTCCAAAAATCTCCGAGTGCCCTGAGGTTGAGCACACAGATGATCTACATCCGTTCAAATACGATCATGGTGACTGTCGTGTATTGAAGATAGCAATTTGTCGAGTTCCCAACCGCTCTTGGAATTACAAAAACTATGATGTTGTTGCTATCTTTGACAAGCTAGTTGCCATCCTTCATGGTTCGACTGGATGGATATTACTCAAAAATTAGTTTCTATACACAGATGTGTACTGTGATGCAATTGAATACAAGGATCTTGTGTTTGCTGCCACCTCTCGTGGCACTATTTTTGCATGGGATCCTCGTTTTTTCGGTACATTTGTCTTCCACCGTAATTATAATTGTTTCATCCACATGCATGCGGGTTAGCAACTTTCCCTTTACTAATTAACCTTCTTCTTGTGTTTCCAAGGTCCTGTGGACATCCCACCACCTATACTTGAAGATTTTTATAACCAAGGGGGAGATGACGATGGTGATGATCACGAGCATGAGGACGAGCAACGCCGATATACTCTGTGGCGCCTGGCAACTAATTCCGATGGATCACCTCTTCTTGTGTGTATACGGCCCACTGACGATGTTACTGCTAAGGAAGCAGGTGTAGTCTCCCATGGTCGCACTCTCCGGACCTATTCCAACACCCGTTGCATGGTATTCGGGATGGATACTAGTGTGCTAGCGCCAACTCCTTCTCCTGGCACAGAATTGATAGTGTTGGAGAAAACTCGCTCTTCCTTGGATGAAACTATCCGATGATGGTGAAAGGCGATCCAACCGCTGTTCACACATTTATGAGAAGCAACTGTGTCTATACCTCGGACATTTGCATGGTTCCCTACCCTGGTACTGATATAATAGGCCGCTTCAGCCTGGATGATCAGTCCTGCGTTGGTCTCCAGATCAACAATGCATGGCCCGTCCCAGAGAATCACTTGTGGTTCAAAGCAAGTGTTTCCAGCGCCGAGGGATGGTTGAGTTGAAGTTCATTTCATTGCTTGTTATTTGTTGTGTGGTGAAAACTTTAGTATTTATAATGTATCCTCGTTGTCGATGTGGGTTGATGATCTGTTGTTCTATGTAATAAAATGATATGCCTGTGATAAACTTACTAAATTTATGAATGGCTTTCGAGTCGCTTCTCTGAGTGAGTGGTGCGATGAGGCAAAAATATATTTTCTGAATACATAATTGTACGTGCATTGCAACAGGTTATCAGATGAGGCCAATCAACAATAGTAGTACACTATTTGTACTAGCTTCACATGCTTCGCGCGTCGGGCGGGTGTTTTTACTATAGCCATATGTTAATGTGTTCGTTGTATGTAACCAGCACCTCGAATCCTCGATACTAGTATACTATATAGTAGGAGTAGTAGGGTGGCATGGGCCAGAACAAGCATTCACGTCCAAGAGTACGGCACACGCCACCACCACGACATCCATCTGACACCATATTATTTCTTGGAGTCCATGTGAGAGCAATCTCTTCAACCTCGTCGTTTCTCTAACTTCAGCCATCACACGGCGGGCGAGGTGGGGGTTTGCCGATAGTCGGTTTCCTTAACTGCGGTCCCACTTGTAAGGCCAACTCCAACGCACGACCCCAAACGGACCTCCGTTTTGCACGAACTCCAACAATAATTTTGACTACTCCTGTAGTAAGTTGGATTAGTGCCTTCTCGATGCATTCATTGTTGATCTACGGAGGCTCGATCTTGCGTGCTTCTTTCTTCTTCGAGTGTAAAGAAGTAGATGTTGCTTCCTCGCATCTAGTCTCATGTCTAGCCTCTATTCTATACTAGCTAAAAGTGATAGAACATCTACTAAATTGCACTCTATCAATATATGGATGTACTCTTCTTCCCAATACAAAAACTTGCATCCATTCTACTCCCTCCGTTGCACAATACTACATGCCTTCTATTTGTCAAAATATATATGTATCTAGACATGTCTTAGTATATAGGTACATCCATTTTTGGACAAATGGAAGTCAAGTATTTTGGAACGGAGGGAGTACACAATAAAAAATTTAAGTTAGCACAACTAGTCTAATCCGAGAGCAGAACCGAAGATTTGGTTGGGTTCTTCCTCCTTTTGCCGACACGTGGGACATCCAACATCTAGGTCGTGTCATGAAAGAAAATAGAGTGGTAGTTGAAGACACGAGATGTGCATCTTGGGTTAAACTGTAAATAGAATCTTACTCCAAAAGCGACCACCAAAGATCTTTATTGGATTTGTTTTTCATCACCAGCACGTCGAGGTGAAAGATGTGCATGTTCAGTGGGTCCTCTTGTGTTTTCACTGACATGTGGGGCCGCATGTGAGCAAACAGACGATGGGCTCCGCGCGTCCGCTGGCTGGCTGAGAAGAGAGATAGAGGAGGGATGAGCACGGACTGCAGGAAATTTGTTCTACGTAGCTCGATATAGGCTCGATATAGTGGGGTGGCATGGGCCATAACTAGCATTCACGTCTAGCAGTACGGCACACGCCACCCGCACGAGTCCCATCCGACACCAATTTTCTTGGAGTCTGTGCTACAGCCATCTCTTCTCCCTCCTGTCCTCTTTTCTCAGCCATCGCGCGGTGGGCGGGGTGGGGGTTTGCCGATAGTCGGTTTGCTCAACTGCGGTCCCACTTGTAAGTGAAAATGCAACACCGCACGCATTCCCGCTTGAGCGGCGTGCCAGACCAACCGTGTGGGGGTGCGACGCAAACACGGCAGGTTTTTCCTTTTGAACTCGTAACTTGTAAAATTTGGTTCTGCTCCATGGCGCGACCGATAGATAGAAAATAACGATTTTGCCTAGAGTAATGAGAAGTTTGCTTCTGGCGCCATTCATGCATGGAGTACGTACGAAAATTATGAAGTTGATGCGAAAGGTAAGATAATTACTGTAGTATCATATACTACTACATGGATTTGACGGAAGGATAAAAATACATACGGATCCATCAATGTTCAACGACATCCTCACGCCCTAGTGCGCTGGGTCACCAACCGACGTGTGAGGAGCAGCGGCGTTGGCGGCGAGCTCAACGTGCTTCTGAACAGTGCCGTCCAAGGTTGCCCTGCGCTCCAAGAAGGCCAGCGTCCTATCGTCCTCCCCTTGTATGTACTAGTCCTTGTGGACGATTTGCGCGTAGACGTGGGTGATTATGTCGATGGTGTCTTGCTGCGCCAGGCGCTGCGCGGCAACCACGACCTCGAGGTGGACATTCTCCGGCGCGGCGGCGGGCAGTCGCAGGGCCACCAGTGCGTCGAAGAGGTTGTTACCATAGTGGCCGTTGAGGGTGGCGGGCATTGCAGAGCCTGGGCGCGTCGGCTGGAGGCTTACGTCAAAGTCGTCCGCAAGCTTCTTGACGACGGTGAACTTGTCGAGGAAACCGACGAGGTCCTCATCGAACAAGGATGCGAAGCTGTCCTCCAAGCGGCCCCTCGCCCTGGCGGCCTCAAGCAATACTACCTGCCGGGCCGCAGGCTGGCGTCGTGGACCATCTGGCACAGCCGGCTGATGCTCGCGCTCATCGCCTCCATCGGTCTAGCGTAGCTTCTAGTCAACTGATCTTGCGATTCGAGTGATCACTCAGCCCTTGGTTAGCATGCGTAGGTGCGTAGGATTTTGTACTACTTCTCGGCCCTCTACTACACCTGCCTTTGGTTGTATGATAGGTGGGCCAGCCACCCCCCGGGGCCACTTGTCATTCACCCAAAGGCAGTTGCCGTAAGTCAATGAAGATGCGTCCCCCTCTGTGCCGGTGCAGTGTAGTCATCTCACCGGACCTCTAGTTGGGGCCAAACGAGAGAAGTTTGATGTTTACTGGTTTATTGGTCCCCTTTGCATTTTGCGCCAAGTTTTGACCTTTGATTTAACTAATAAAATGTTAATGCATGTAAAAAAATGTTGTGTAAGTCACCTTACGAAAACCAAATAATCCCAAAATACTTAGGCACGGTGCATTAACTCCCTTCTTGTTTCTTATTTCGTGACATATCAACCAATGAGAGATGTGGGCCATGCATGCTTTCAATGACTTGAGACTAGTACCAAACATGACAAGCAGTGTTTAGTTCATTGCATGTAATCCTATTACAGTACTCTAGTTAGCAAAAAAAACATTAAGTTCTCTCGCCGATAGGAATAAAACACCATGTATTTATTTACAGAGGGAGTAGTACATTTTTGGTGACATGCATTACTAGATATTGCTAGTCAATACTAAAATCCAGATGGACGTGGAAGTACTCCTAAATCCAGATGGTGGTGCTACTAGTACTAGTAGTAGTACTACCAATGTAGTAGTAGGAGTACTAGCACTGTACTACCCGTTGGTCAAATTATTACGTGCTGCTCCTCACAGTGAAGTGACAAGACCCTGCGCCGGAGATGACACCTGAGTATAGGCACCATGTTTGGCATACCATAGTCAGCCTCATCGTCTGCAGTCACTATCATCATGGTTGTAGAGCTAGCCTTCTTACAACTAGCCCTGTTCGGCATAATTTCCCGTGTGTAGATGCCTGTGCATTGCACGGAACACCAAGATTGGGGGTGGACAGCTCCGGCAGTGGCCATCGCGCCAGATTTTTCCACGGCCTTCTACTCCTAGATGTCGTGGGGAGGAGATGAGGCTGATTGTGAGAGACAAGGAGTTGTTTGTAAATAGGGAACAAGTGCGGGCATCTTTTTACAAAAATGGAGAAGCTTGGTTTGTATGCGTCAGATCTAGATCCGATGGCTATTGGTGAAAGATGGGAGGCACAACATCATAACCAACTCAGGACCTGTTTGATTCGCACGATTTTGAAAACGCAGGAATAGGACACGGCAATAGTACAAGTTTCAAACTGATATTACAAATGTTAGGAGTAATGTTGCACCTACGAAGAGGGAATTACTAGGAAGTTTACGTAAGAACTTTCGTTACTTTAGGTGGATGCAGCATTATCGTACAAACAAAAATCCACCGCCCTGAAAATTCACTAATGGGCAAATAAGTTTTCGAGTCTCTGGCCACTTGATGTTTCAAAAACAAATTCAGCTTCTACGGAGACTTTGTCATTTAGGCTTAGATGCTTGCGGTGATCAGCACGCCATTCATTGTTGCGCCAGAGAACGCCAAACCTCATTACCTTGAGCACACATGCCTCCAGAACAAAGAACCTGGCCAATTTAATCTCAGATGTGCTGCCTCGGTAGTCGATCAAATCAATTTCTATAACATGGAGATCAAGGCATTCGATGAGATTGTTATAGTGCAGCACATTTTTCACTTTCGGGTCTTTTTTTATCTGCAAAAGAAGAGAACATATTAGAGCAGCTGGCTGCATAAGATTGCCGTGTCATCAAGAGGTACCAATATCTTTGGCTCATACGATAGGGTTGGCTGGCTAGTGATATTTTTTCACTCTCTCTCTCTCTCTCTCTCCCTCTCTCTCTATGTTTCCTCTCATTTAACTAGGAGCACGTGGAGAGCTTGGGCATTTTTTGCCTTCCACTATGTGGCCGATGCCATATTTCGCAAAAGTATGCCACATAATACGCATCAATGTCAAATCAAAAGATTTTGGCACCGCTCTCGCGATGTGAGAGAGCTGGCACCGCTGTGCACACAGACCCACATGTATAAAAAAATCAATCAAACCAACTACACCAGCCTCTCACTCTCCCAACCAAGTGTTTTTTATTGCCTCAGTCCTCTCTCTCTCCCACGCAGTGTTTTTTCATTGCGTGAGTTAATTTGGCACCGAAGCAAAGTAGGTGATGCAGATTGGGACACCAGGTGAGCAATGGATGGCCATCGATGTCAAATGCATCACAAGTGAATTTGGCACATGTTTTGGCCTACATAGCCCACTTTTGTAATACTACCTCGTATTTAGTATAAAATTTTGACCATAGATTTACCTAAGAAAATGCCAATGCATGTCACTAAAAATTACACCATTTGAAATTATGTTCAAATACGAATCCAACGATATAGTTCTTAGTGACATGCAACATTTTGTCAGTTAAATCAATGGTCAAATTTTTATACTACAAAATTGGAAGAGAGTAAACCAGGACGGAGGTAGTACTTGCTCTTAGGGTAACCATAAGTTACTTTCCACTATGACTAGCCTAGGCTACTATAGTAGTACAGCATAAAAACGATGCAGGTGATCATGTGAGAAAAAATACTAAAAACATTTCTTTCGGTGCAGTGCGTAGATGCAGTTTTGAACACTACACTTGTCATCGTAATTTGGAAAAATTACGAAAAAATTGAGCTACGTTGTGATTACCGTTTACTTATAGGAAAGAAGTTTCACCTTGATGAGTAGCTTCTCCGTGCACGGAAAGCATGTAAGGAATCCAACAACTTGATCCAGATTGGGGCCGATAGATTTTAGTGCTAAGATCTTCACTGTGCGCATGGACTGGGTCAGGCTTGTGGGAATCGTTTTCTGGAAGACGGTCGTAAATACATCAAGAAGAAATTTAAAAATGTGAATTTCAAGAAGACGGAGAAGAAGATGGGTGCTGTACCTGAATGATTACGGATCCAATAAAGAGTTTGGAGAATTTGGCAGACGAGTACACCAACGCTGTCAATTTCGGCGCGTCAATGACCCTGACTTTTGTTGGACCTTCTAGATCCGATACAAGCAATCTCTCAAGGAAAGGCGCATTCTCAATGACCATAATGTGGAACAGCTGGAGTGATCTATTCCCAATTGATTCTTGTTGCGGGCCAGCAAGACACATAAATCCATCGGAGATTCGTCGAGGCGATGTGGAGGCTAATGAACCCGTGGATCTGCTCAAGACAAAGGTACTCGAGCGCAGTACAGCTGCGGAGCAGGTGCTCCATAGCCTTCTTCGAGATGACAACGTCGAAGAGGTCGAGCTGCTTGAGTTGAGGGAGAAGAAGAGCGGGCGCGGCATTAATCTGGGGAAGATAGCAGGAGCTGAAGCTGGCGCGGCGCAGCGTTGGCGTGAGGCGGAGCGCGGACGGCGGCAAAGAGCGACATCGTCCAACTTCAAAGCTGAGCTCCTCGAGCTGATCTAGGGCGGGGGATAAGAACCACTCGTCAAACTTGGGTTGGACCTTGCAGTTGGTACTGAACATGTGGATGTCAAGGCGTTTGGCTGGCCCAGGGTGCGATGAAAGGATCTTGGAGACTGCGGCCATGCATTTGCAATCCCCGTCGCAGAGGCAGCTATCGACGGTGAGGTTGAGGGGGACGCAGTGCCAGAGGGGGCGCCACCGCCAGGAGAGCAGGGCGGTCCGCACGGCAGATTTGGTGGGGAGGAGGCCGATGATGATGAGCAGCGTGTCGTCTGGGAGGTTGCTGATGAAGTCCAGGCTCGCCGGATGCGGTTTTCGCTTGAGCCGCCTCCGCTTGTTGGCTGCCTCGCCGTCCATCTCAACTAGCGGCGACGCCGGTGTACACGTGTGCTGGTGTGTGTTGTGTGCTGGGTGTGCGCGACTGCGTCCTTCTATGCATGCCGCCGCGCAGTGGTGAATTGTGCGCGAGTGCATCCTTCCCGCGCAAGAAGGTTGTCCTCAATGTGCCCTCAATTTACTAGTGTGCGGGGTGCTACCCCGAGTGGCTTCAACTTTGTTTACTTCACCGCGTGTCAGATGGGCCTCTAGTTTACTTATTTTCACCCACTGCCACATGGGCCAGCACACGAAGATATAGAACACGAGCTGACAAGGCAGCATGTGGATTGGTTGACCGGTCAACTAAACAATATACGGAGCTATACGCTGACACAGTGAGCGTATAATCTGTCGGTATAGAGAGTTCGAGTGAGAGGGGAGGCCCGTGAGAGATAGTAGAGAGAGAGAGAAAGAGCTACTCCCTCTGTTCGATAATGTAGTTCCAACATTTTTTTAAGTCAAACTTTTGAAACTTTGACCAAGTTTATAAAGAAATTACTTATATCTACAATACCAAAGATAAATGATAGTATGAAGTAGTTACATGTTGTGATGAATCTAATGATCGTTCCAGATGTAAATGTTTTTCTCCACATATACCTGGTCAAATTTTTCTGAGGTTTGACTTTTCAAAACATCCATATGCTTATGGACGTGACAGAGTCCCTAACAAGAGAGAGAGAGAGAGAGAGAGAGAGAGAGAGAAGTGTGTGTGCGTGTGTGAAAGAGACATGGACAGCACACGATAAAAGTAGAGAAAAAGCGTACGTGTCTTATGCAAACATATCACACATGCATCTTCGACAACGGAGGCAAGGTGAGGAGATAGTGTGTGGTTGTTTGGAACCGAGAGAGCAAGACCCCTAGCACGTGGCTAAGAGGGGTCTGACAAACAAGGGAGAGAGGTGGAGAGAGACGTATGGAGAAAATGCAGACATGGGGAGGAGAGAGTGTGTGTTTGTCATAGAGAGATCCCCTGGAGATCGTGATGGGACTACATGGGTGGGAGATCGAGTGACAAGGTGTGTGCGCAATAGAAGATGCCCCGAGAGATATCGAGATAGACGTATGGATGGAAGGAGACAATACGTGTGTTCCTGATGGCTAGTAAGAGATAATCATACTTAGGATCGAGGGGGGGAGTGCTTGCGCCTATGATGGATTGAGGGATTATGGTACTTAGGGGGGTGCGTGTCACATGGAGAGAGAACAAGGGCGGAGAGTGTTGGATGGGTCTATATGTATAGCACGAGTGAGACATGTGTATGTGTGAACCAGGGAGATAAAAGGCCAGTTTGGCTTGCGTCCTGAGCATCTTTTGCCTGGCCTGGGGTTGTGGCTGGATTTCATGCACGCTTGTTTGGTTGCTACCCTGTGAAAAAGAAAGTCCACCTGGCCTGGGTTCCCTTGCACTTTAATTAGCCTGGCTGAACTCCAGACACTGCAAGTAGCCTGGCCCAGGCGACCGATTTCGAACGCCTGGTCGTGCCTGGTCGTGTGGCCACGAGGGTAACAACAACATGGATGGATATTAGCATTAAATAATTGATGCATGGGTTGATTGATTGGACGTTGATGCTTTGCCTGGCCCAGGCATGAACCAAACGCTTCAGCATCACACAAGCCTGGCCAGGCAGAAATATTTTACATCTCACGTCCACACCAGGCAGTACCAGCCATCAAGGCATGAGGGTCAGGTCACGAACCAAACTGACCAATAAAGTTTGAGAGAGATTGAGGAGCCCCGATAAGGCTGAGTGGTGCATCAGATAGCTGAGAGGGGGAAAGAGATATTCCATCCGCTCGATAATGCAGTGCATCTAAATTTTTTAGAAGTCAAACTTTGGAAACTTTGATCAGGTTTATGCAAATGTTATTTATATCTACAATACCAAAGATACATCATACAAAACTACATCTCATGGTGAATCTAATGGTATATGTTTGCCGTACTAGATGTAGTTCTTTTTCTCCACGTACATGGTCAAACTTTGTGATGTTTGACTTTTCAATAAATCTGTATGCTATGGACCGAGGAGAGTGCCTCAGTCGAGACAGATCAAGTGCGTGTGAAGGAGAATGAGTAAGTGTGCAAAAAGAGTATGCGTGTGAAAGAGAAAGTGACAACAAACGATAAATTAGAAAGAGAGAGTGTTTTTTCGTTTCTTATGCGAACATATCACGCATGCATCTCTGACATGGAAAAGCGAGGCGAGGAGATACACGAAGATAGCTAGTGTGTGATTGTTTGCAACGGAGAGAGACACCCCTGTAGCACATGTCCAATAGAGGTGTGGCCAACAAGGAACAAAGGTCGAGAGGGACACATGGATGGCATGGACGCATGGGGAGGGAGAGAGGGTGTGTTTGTGATAGAGAGATCCCGTCGAGATCTTGAGGGGACTATATGGGTGGGAGATCGAGGGAGTGCGTGCGCGATAGAAAGATGCCCCGAGAGAAATCGAGATAGACCATGCACATGTTTGTGATGAAGACTAAGATTAGCTAGTCATATACATATAGGGGGGGACTGCGTGTGCCTACAATTGAGTGAGAGACCATCATACTTGACTAGTTGGGCATGAGATTGTGTGTGTGCGCGTGTGAGATGGAGAGAGAACGAGAGGGAGAGATAGAGTTTTAGATGGGCCTATCGAGTGCGAGTGAGATATGCATGTGTATGTGTGACCCAGGTGGATGGAGAGTTTGAGAGAGGGGGGAAGAGCTTCGAAACGACATAGTGGTGCGTGAGAGAGTTATAGGCAAAGAGCCAAGGAATCTGTGTGCGTACGATGAGTGCACCCAAGATATCTAGCTTGGACTAGCTAGAGTATCATACATAGTGTGCGAGAGAGACCTATAGATGGTGTATATATGCATGCGAACTAGAAAGACCCCCCCCCCCACACACACAGAGAGAGAGATGGATAGAAAGGGAGAGGGACCAACAAGGTTTTTGTGTCGGATGCGTGCGACAGAATTGAAGATTGTCGGCGAGAGAGAGAGAGAGAGAGAACAGGAGTCCGGGAGAGGGAGAGGTCGCGTTTTATGCATCAAAAACTGATATAAACCATGTTTCGATATAAACTTGCATTCAAATATTTAAATTGGAGAACATGTTGTCTCCAATCCACACATGAACGGATATACGCGTATATCAAACAAGTTCATTAATTTTACTTTCAACATGTTCATGGAGTACTATAATACTGTACAACATGCTACTCGATTGAGGTGTTCAATTTTAGATTTAGTTCACTATTTTGACCTACTGAACGAGCTATTTCATTGAATCGAGATATTTCATTTTGGGTTTGATTCGCGTTTTTGAGTGGGTCAACTATTTGTCATATAGTAAATCGCTAGCAACGAGCATGTAAAAACACATTACTCCCGAGCATCATCTCTCCATCTAAAAAAGAAGTGGCAAGCTAATATTTCAAAATTTGATCCGAATCGACTTGGTAAGGTAGACGTGGATGCTCGTTCTCCCAAAATTTGAATGAGCCATTAAACATCCTCTCTGCTCGGTGGAATTCGCCCGAGCAAATAAATGGGAGACGCGAAATTACCGTCCTATGTGGGACACGCATCAATTGGCCCGTTGTACATCGAGAGTAGGTTCGTAACTTCATCCAAGCGCGCCTTCTCCTCGGCCGAAATGACATGTGCCGAATAATTCATAAACCATGGTCGGCAAAACACGCTCTCCTCGCCCGAAATAGCTCGCGCCCACTATTTCAAAACACGCTCTCCTCGCCCGAAATCGCTCGCGCCCACTATAGTTCAAAACACGCCCTCCTCGCCCGAAATCGCTCCTGCCCACTATTTGGGAGAAGCAAAGTTACTCTACTATCCCCGACCCTCAGTACACAGACCCAAGCCGAGAAGCCTATAGGCAAGGGTAGAACTGTAATTCCCCCTCACATTTTAGACAAATGCATCCATAAGACATGGTTCCACTCCCCTCCCAATTCCCCCCCCCGCCCGCACCCATTCATACCTCGTGGGCGCCAAGTCACCTTCTCCCCGGGAAGCTCCCTTCTCCCGAGCCACAAAACCTCAGCCCCACCTCCATGGCGCCCCCCACCGCACCAATTTCACAGCCGCCCTCCTCCCTAATGCCGGAGACATTGTCCATTTGCCGTCGTGCACTGGGCCATGTGCCTCTTACTCCATGCTGCTGGTGCTGCCTCGACGACGGCCCTGTGAACCGTACCGGAGTCGATTCACCCCCGCCGTTGTTCACGGCGCCAGAGCGGCTCCAACTTCGGATCCGTCCAGAGTCCTGGCGCTGCTTCGGCGTAGCCGTCGACCGTCGCGACATCGCTCTTTCCCTGCCATCGGTCGCTACCGCAACCACGCCGGCCTCACCGACTCGGCAGTTGGACCTGCCTACTTCACCATGCCGCCAGATAGGTCGCACCCTCATCTCAAATCACTTTATTTAGGTGTCAGTTGTCTGAATTTTTATTCTGGGCCAATCGATTTGCAATGGGAAGCAGCACCCCTCGAGGCGGCGGAGCTCCTAGGCTGCCGGTTGGCTGGTGTCTAACGTAAGGGTACGGTGCCGCAAGTTCGCCGTGGAAGCAGCGCTTAGATGGCTATCTTTTAGAGTTGCGTGGGTTGAAGGTACTGCCGCCGCCAGATCTGGATGACGGGGAGTCTTTGTGGATTGGCCCGGGGGCGGCGCAACCACGGCAGTGCGGTGGGGCGGGGAGCGGGGTTTTGGCCGAGGCCACGGACGGCGGAGGCAGGCTGCTCTGCCGTTGGTCGCTGGCTCTTCGGGGAAGATTCCGAACAGTGTCAGCCGGGAGGCACAAGACGGCCAGCCATCCGGCGTAGATCGGACAGTACCAAAATAAAATAAAATCGTGTGACCCCAATTTAGTCTTCAGTCAACAGACGTGTGACCACTCTCGTACCTTGTTGTTGATCTCTTAGTGTATTTCTTCAGATCAAAGAGATATGTCGTTCTTAACATTATGCGTTATCTGCATCTTCAGACACACCGTCTTCCGACTCACCGCAGCTGCTCCAACAAGGGAAGCATACACCAGAAGGGAGCTATAGTCCCCACTCAACAGTTCCCTGCATCAAATGCGTGTGCCCGACATGCACAGCCACAACAACTGCAGGGCCATCGACAAGTCAGCACATGATGCTCACTCCTATGGATGGCAGCCCGATAGGTTGTACCCTCATCTTACTTGTGTGCAACATTTATGGCTTTGCTATTCATCTAAGCATGGAAAATAGATCATCACATTTCACTGTATATTCATGCTGATCTCTTACGGGTCTTGTTCAGGAGTTAACGTTGTTCCATAGTTCAGCTAAGATACTTGTTCTTTAGGTAACACTGTTCCATAGTTATCATCTATCAGCCAATGCTATCCCACAGGCTGGTGATTATAGTATTATACCACTTCTAGTATTTCCTATGTTGTTCTTTAATACTTTTGTGTGCCATCTAGTTAATCTTGAGTACAAACGATACATATTCTGTAGCTTTCATCTGTGTTCTCCCTTTAGTTTATGAGACCTGTTGCTGCTAGTTAACCCCAGTCCTACTATTTATGTCGTCACCTACAGGCACTCATCACATAAATCTAACTACTAGTTGTCTTCCATGCATGTCAGATATAATTGCACACACTGATATATCCACAAGAACCTCACGGAGCAATGTAAAGGCCAATAAACTTGATGTCAATGATACCCAATATGATGGAACATGTAAAGGCAGTTCTTCAGAAGACTTGCAGAAAGAAGATGAATCCTCTTCACCCCACAAGGTCCTTGCTCTAACTTGGCCTGTGATATGGGTACAACATGCATATAATGTCCTGGAGTGTATCTACTCTGTTGCAATGCCATGTGCTTAGCATGCTGATCATGCATGTAAATATGTCATGCCTTCCTGTTTTACATTCCGCTAGCATACAGTTTTACATTCAACTAGTGTTTTTTTGCTGTGTTGTCTTGTTGTATCCCTAGCTCTTACACCATACTCCCTCCATCCGGATTACATGTTGCCGAAATGGATAAAAAAGTATGTATCTAGAACTGAAATACGCCTAGACCCATCCATTTTTTCCGGATGGAGGGAATACATGTCAATATGTCATGCCTTTCTATTCTTCAGTACCTATTCCATCTCTCTGCTGCTGCATGTTTTATAATTAAAGCATCATTTTTCTATACAAGGCATACAAGGGGAAGACGACTATGTTAGAATCTGAAGGGTTACAAACAAGGCCTTTGCAAAAATCCAAACGCCAGGAGATAATAAACCAACTCCAGTTTTTATAGATACTGCTCCAGCACAGAGAAACCCAACTCCTACTGACAATAAGCAGATTCCAGTGGCCAAAGAACTAGTCCGCTCCAGTCCAGCAAAAATATGTCAACTCAATTCTAAGAAGCGTGTGCGTATCCTTGCATCATGAAATTTTATAGCATGCTGATCATATTTTCTACATGTTTCTTACCCATCTCTCTTTTAGAAAATAAGCTTAACAGATAGAAGATTTTCTGCAATGGTATCGTTTATGAGGAAAGATTCTTGCAGGAATTCTCTATGCTCCAATGTAGATATAAGTACCTATTGTATATCACTATATTTTTACATCAGCATGTATTTTGTTAATCGGCGTGAATCCAAGCTTTATCTGATCTAAATTTAGTTGTAGCAAAATGTATGATTAAAGGCCACAATGTTGATTTTTGCAAGGAAAATTGCCTGGTAGTTTTGCATCCTGAGATGCATGAGTGTACTATCTCATATCAGTGGGTTTGAATACTTTGGTTCTGCAGTGGGGTTTTCAGTGTTTTTTTACTGTATTGTCCTGTTGTATCCCTAGCTCTTACATCATACTCCCTCCGTCCGGATTAAATGTCGCAGAAATGGATAAAACTGGATGTATCTAGAACTGAAATACGCCTAGACCCATCCATTTATTTCCGGATGGAGTGAATATATGTCAATATGTCATGCCTTTCTATTCTTCAGTACCTATTCCATCTCTATTGTAGCATGTTTTATAACTGAATCACCATTCTTCTATATAAGGCATGCAAGGGGAAGACGGCTATGTTAGAATCTGAAGGGTTACAAACCAGGTCTTTGCAAAAGATCCAAATGCCAGGAGATAATAAACCAACTCCATTTTTCATAGATACTACTCCAGCACAGAGAAACCCAACTCCCACTGATAATAAGCAGATTCCAGTGGCCAAAGAACTAGTCTGCTCCAGTCCAGCAAAAGAATGGCAACTCCATTCTAAGAAGCGTGTGCGTATCCTCGCATCATGAAATTTTATAGCATTCTGATCATATTTTCTACATGTTTCTTACCCGTCTCTCTTTTAGAAAATAAGGTTAAATGATACAAGACTTCCTCCATTGGGATCCTATTGGAGGAAGATATCTTGCGGGAATTCTCTGTGCTCCAGTGCTGATGTAAGTACCTGTTGTATATCACTGTATTTTTACATCAGCATGTATTTTGTTAATCGGCGTGAATCTAACCTTTATCTGATCTAAAATTAGTTATAGCAAAATGTTAAAGGCGCCAATGTTGATTTTTGTAAGGAAAACTGCCTGGTAGTTTTGCGTACTGAGCTGCATGAATGTGCTATCTCATATCACGCACATTACTGAATTGTGGTGCTTCTCTGGTTGCCCATTCATTCATTGTGTCAATGTTGCTTTCATATTACCTTACCTGGCTGATGATAGCTATGCCATATTGCGTTAATTTGGTGTAGGCTAGTTGCCCAAACGTTCGTTGTGTCAATGTTGCTTTCCTATTATCTGACTTGGCCAATGATAGCAATGCTAGTGTGTTAATTTTGTGCAGGCTGCTGAAGATAAGAAGACAAACTCTGAAAACAGCAAGGCAACCCCATTGTTTCTTTGCAGTAAATCTAGGCTAGGTAATATGGCAATAACTCGTGATTAATCTGTTTGGTTCCCGTCCTAATTTACGTTATGATGCAGTGGTCAAGACACTCTCCACTATCAATAATACAAGCCTGCCAAAATCGCCATCTGAATCTATTCGGTATCCTCTGTCTCGAATGCAACGGAATAAATGTATGTTTGTGAACCAATTAATGGCTGAAGCAATGATGGAAATGGTGGATGAATCAGAGGTGCAGAGTCGTGCGACACAACAACTGATCAATGTTTTCAGAGACAGTGTGGCAAAGCAGCAAGAACTTGCCCACATGCTTATGGGCGTCATCTGTGCTGAGATTGCAGATTGTGACATTGTAGATGGTTAGGTTCTGCTCATTTATTTGCACTGGCATCAATCTTTGATTGCCTAGTGGATGTAATTTTTTGTAATATATTCTGGATGTGCAACGTTATTCCCTGTATGCCGTACCTTTGCTCGTTATAATGGGCTCAAATTATCTAATTTGGCCTAAAGACATGAACGAACTTTAGTGGGCCCATTGAGTTAATGGGCCATTACTAGGCCGAAAGTTAATGGTCGGCCCTCTTACCTCCCGGGTCGTTAACAGGCCGACATCGAAGCGGGCAACAGGTGGCCCCAATTTATTTCATGGGCCGTTAACAGGCCATTACTAAGTTTGGGCTACATATGGCCCAACTATACTGTAGCTATTTAGCAGGCCGAAAGAGACAGCGGGCTTGTATTGGACCATGAAGAGCATGGGCCGCTAAGAGGCCGAAAGTCAGGTCGTATTGTAAACGGCCCAACTGTGTTGTGGGCCTTTAGCAGGCCGAAAGAGAAACCGGGCTGGTATTGGACCATGAAGGGCATGGGTCGTTAAGAGGGCAAAACTAAGGTCCGACTACAAATGGCCCAACTCATTTATGGTCCGTTAACAGGGCGAAAGGCACACAGGGCCGGGAATTGGCCCAACACTTAATGGGTCGCTAAAAGGCCAAAACTCAGGTCCGACTATAATTGGCCCAACTGATTTGTGGGCCGTCAACAGGCTGAAAGTGACACCGGGCCAGAAATTGGCCCAACACTTAAATGGGCCACTAAAAGGCCGAAACTCAGGGTCGACTACAAATGGCCCATCAGATTTATGGGTCGTCAACAGGATGAAAGACACACCTGGCCGGAAATTAGCCCAACATTTAAATGGGTCGCTAAAAGGCCGAAAGATGTACATCCTGAAAATTGGCCCATCCATTAAATGGGCCGTTAACAGGCCGAAATCTCATCGGGCCGATATTGAGACCAAGTATATAGCGGGCTGTTAACGGGCTCGAACTGACCATGGGCTGCAATGGTGTCAAATCTTTAACGGGCCGAATTGACACATCTCGTATGGGCCGTGGACTTAAATGGACCTGACACAAGTAGGTCTTATATGGGCCGGCCTGCTAATTTTTACTGGGTCGGCCTTTTTCACTGAAATGGGCTACTGTTGGGCCGTGCCATGTGTCGACATATCATAGGCGCCTATCTGACCCACTGACAAGCTGACACGTGTTTTGTCCGGCCAATAAGAATTTTACACGTGGAAATTTCTCATTGGTCGGGGCTGTTAACGGGTTATCATATCCAAAACCCGACCCGATAGCTTAACGGCGTTCCGTTATGGTGGATGCCACGTGTCGATCACCCTTGACGAAAGCACTTCTGTGACGCGCGATTTATCGTCATGGAAGTGGACACTTCCGTGATGGTAATTTTGGTAATGTCATGGAACACTTCTACGACGGCACAGGTATGACTGTCTTGATTCTGTCATAAATTTGTCATGGATGTACATGCATGACAAAAAAAGCGACATACTGTGACAAACACGTATCATCACGGAAGTGTATTTTTTTTTGTAGTGCTAGCAACCTTACTGATCATCCTAAGTCAGCACATCTACTACCAGGTTAAAAAGTAAAGGTGACAAAGGATTACCTTGCTGAAGCCCGTTTCCAGTGAGGAAAAAATCGGTTTAGGGTTATTGAGTTGGACACCAACGGACGCCCCCATGGGTGATTTTGTGGATCCAACTAATCCACCTCCTGCTACACTGTCTCTAGAGGAGGAGTTCCTCTAGGAAGCCAAGGTTGACCGTATCAAAAGCTTTTTAGTATCTAATTTCAAGACTACTCCTTTGCTATTGGACTTCATTAACTCTTTTTCCTCTACTTTTGCTAAGTGGATTGGCGGTGAGATGACCGTTACTTGTAGGGAGTGTCTAGGTGCCAATCACCTGAAAAATAAGAAAAATGGTCAGTCGATTCTCCCTCCTCCCATCTCAACCGTTGAATCAGGATCCAACAAACATTGCTCATCTTCAACGTCTGAACCGGTACTATTTCTCTTCTTCTCTACCACCCACCGATCCAGCCCAGGCCTAACCGCCTACCTTCGCCGCCCACGACCGGCAGCGCTCCCACAGCCACCTCACCGCCCCGCCATCCCCTCAATTGTCACCCACCTCAATGCCGTCGTCGCCCCCGATCATCCTTGTAACCCCGACAATGATCAAATTTTTACCGCCGAACTTGCACCACCCCCACACCCCTAAGATAGATAATTGGGTCGCCTGCTACCATAAGATAGACCTAGAGGGCTTTTCTGGGAAGCTCCTTCGGTTGTTCCTTCATTCATGTGAAACTCGAATGACCCAAATTGTAAATTCAGGCGACTTACATATAGCTAATGTGTTACTTGCATTTCCAAGAGTCCTTGCATTGGATTGTGCGCATATTTTCCATGTTGCGTCGCACATTCCCCTTCATTCCATGTAAACATTACATGGAAACCTTCTACTGTCTACAATTGTACAAAAGACATCTTGTTCACGAGCAATTGTAGTGTTGCTGTGTACCTCAGGCCAACTCTAACGCACGACCCAAAACGGATGTCTGTTTTGTCCGGATTTTGTCATTTTGGGTAGGGTAATGGGGCGGCGTCCAACTATTTTCCTGGATGCGCCGGTCGTGCGCCCAACGCGCGGCCGCATTTGGTCCGCCGCGGACGGCTGGAGGCCCTATATATACACTTTTTTGGTCGCATTTCTTTTATTATTTCATGAACAACAATGTGAAACATTGGAGTACATTCACCAATTCTTGACTAGAAGAGCAAGACCAAAGAAAACAAGAATCATAATTAGACATTTTAAAAGAAATCCAGCTTCCATAACTGCTCCCACAAGTTGGATCAATATCTTCTCGATGTCTTCATTGTTGATCTGCTGCTTCCAGACCTTGCATGCTTCTTTCTTCATCGATTCTAAAGAAGTAGGCGTTACCTCGCATCTAATCTCATCTCAGTCTCATCTCTAGCCTCTATTCTAGCAAGGAGTGCACGAGCATCTATCAAATTTCGTCCTATCAATAGATTGATGTATTCTTCTTTCCAATACCAAAACTTGCATCCACCCTACACACAAATTTGAGTATAAGCCAAGAGCCATTGAAAATGCGCCGAATCGGGGAGCACAACCGAAGCAAAACAAGCACATACCCTACCTTTTTGCACTTGATGAACACCCTATCTGGGATGTTCCGATGTGGTAGAAATGCGGCCCATGACCTGTCATGGGTAGTCCTCACACTTTATGAGCGGCAATGGTGTGCCCACGAACCGCTGGGCCACCACCAAGCCCGGACGACGAACGAGTGTGTCTTTGCCAGCGAACCTCCGGCAGGATACATCTGAGCAGCTAGAGGCAGAGTCAATACCTGCATGCGACGCGGAGGCGTTGCCAGGGTTGTGCGGCCCAGTACCCGGCCAATCCATGGCAAGGCACAACCGCCGCCGACCAGATGCACACAAATCTGGCGGTCAGATGTGCTCAAATCCGGCGGCCGGGTTGGATAGCGAGGTGGCCGAGGCAAAGGCGGCGGCGCCTATGGTGAGGGTGGGAAGCAGCCGGGCTGGACAACGCGCGGCCGAGAAAATTGATGCGGTTGTGTAGGGGCGGGAGGCGGCTAAAGGGAAAGAAGAGAAAAGAGGGGCGACTATATTCCCGACTGGCGGGTCAGAGGAGTACAAGGGCATGTGTCGCATCCATCCGCACGTGTCCATTTCGACTCAAACACAGCCCAAATTTAAGCCCGAAATGAGGCAAAACCGGACAAAACCGACATTGTCTATTTACTCCCACGCGTTTCGTGTCTGTTTATCTCTAAACAAACGCAACCGGACCATTTGGGAACATGCGTCGGAGTTTGCCTCATACTATTACGAATCAATGTGTACACTTCTGGCATATGTACGCACTATCTGGGCAGTGTCGCACGTCCTCGTATCAACCTGGGAACGGAGATGATCAAACATTAACAGGACACAAAAAAATTCTCGTCAGATAGAAAAACAAGATACAGTTTGTCTAATTCACATCTAGATGTTTTTTAAAGATGTCACATCTAAGCTCCCACAAATATATAATGCAGCAACAAAAACAAAAAAAAAACAGGACAAAAAAAAGTAGACCACAAACAAAATGAAAATCAGCTTAGATGTGACATAACTATGTCACATCTAGATGTGTCCTAAACACACCCAACAAGATACGTTAGCTTATGCCAGCTGTAAAGGTGGTAGCAAGTGGCGATGACGTATGCAAGTAAAGATCGGCCGAATTAAATTTCCACACTGCTTGTTTAGAAGCAGCTCAGAGCATGACAGGTGGGTCCTCCTGCCACCGGCCCGCGCGTCAGGGAGAAAGAGCTAGACTCGAGTAATATCTCGCCTTCTCGCGCCGCAGGAGATTCCCGTCCGATACGCAGAGAGCTGTGGCCCCCACTCTGTAACGGATTTTTCATCCCGGCCGTCCACAGAAACTGGCGACAGCGCGGTGTGAGGTAAAAAAACACCGGATGGGAAGGTGGGCGCTCCTTGTCAGTGAGAGAGATCGGCTGTAAATTTGGCGACTTTCTGCGCAAGGAAGACGAAGTAACCGCCGTAAGACGGTGTGAACATTTTCCGTGCGGTGACCGTCTATA
>NC_057812.1:111936994-111951999 GCF_018294505.1 Triticum aestivum
CGCGTCCCACATTCTCTCGCCTCATTCACCCGCGGAATATCCCACACAACACAACACACGCCGCAAGAGAGAGAGAGAGATGGAAGAGGAAGGGGTGGTGATGCCGCCGCCAGTCGTGGTGGTGGTGGAGGAGGAGGTTGTGCAGCCGCCGCCGATGCTGGAGGAGGAGGAGGACTGGGTGACGGTGACGCTGGGGCACGCGGAGCAGTGCAGGCACCTCGTCGCCGCCGGGGTGGAAAATGTCATCGCCTGCTCCCAGGCCGCCCGCGTGACGCTCCTCGAGGTCGCGGCGGTGCTGCGAGACGACCCCATCGACGCAGCGGAGACCATCTACACCGACTTGCTCGAGGCCGTGTCCCGCGGCATGGATTCGCTCCTCCTCGGGCCCGCCGCGCAGATCGTCGACAGCCTCTTCAACTGGCCCGGGCCGCTCGCGGGCGCCATCGACGTCGCTACGGTCCTCCTACCCGACGCGGAGCCACTCGAAAAGGTCCGTCGCGAACTCCAGCTCCTCGTCGATGTCGTCCACGCCGAGGCCGGGCACTTCTTCACGTTCTACACCGACAATCTCGGTCTCGCTGCCCTCCCCGGCGGCGAAGGCGCGTACAATCTCTGGGTCTTGGACCACCTCCACGCCGACGACCTGGCAAGGGAGGCGCTGCAGGCGCTGAACGTCGCCGTTGAGAGGAGCCTTGCGGCTGACCTCGACGTCCGTTTCTGCGGGATCATGCCCGCGTCGCGGGTGCGACCCGGGGCCGGGCCGCTCTTGCCGTTGGCGGTGCAGAGGCTGAACCAGACCGTCACCGCGGTCGACGACGCGCTGACGGCGCTGGACGACATGCGAGACACCTTGGTGGAGCTGGAGCAGTCCGCGCTCAACGTCATCGGCCAGGATCCTCCGCCTCCATGATCGACTGGACCAGGCGCGATGCGGGCTCGTCGCTTCCGTCGACACGAGGACGCTGATCCCGCAACGCGCCAAGCTCTTCATCCCCCGAGTCCGAGGCTCCGAGCGCATCCGCAAGCTACGTACGCGCCTAGTTAGGTAGATCAACACCAACTCCAGTAGTAAGTGTCTCGGTTCGATCTCTCGTCTAGCTTGTTCGTCCCCTGCAGGTTTTGTTGGATCGATGTTACCTGCTTTTCCAGTTCTGATGACCGTACGCTAGTTGTTTTGTCTTTCTGATGAGTTTCTTCAGAGATGTTAGACGCATGCATATGTGCAAACGTGTGATTCTGGATCATGTTCAGTAATCAGTACGATGATGGACACTGCAAACGTAGTGGAGTAGGACTACTTGGCTATATTTTGGGAAGTTAATTGTGCAGGTTCTGTTTCATTTCCTGGATGCGATTGCACTGTGTGTTCAATTAGTTGTGGTGATTTCTGTTGTCGTCTTGAGATCTTGTCTACTGTAGTCTTGAGCACATAGCTATTGCAATGTTGTTGTCTCCGTTGCAATGATGCTTTTGATGGATAGATCAACTTCCTAAAATATTGTTGCTGAAGAATTAAAACTGCAAATGATTACTTGCATGCTCAGTCAATTGTAGCTTGAGTTTTGGGTGTCAACTAGAGCCTACTGCCTACATATTATGCTTATATGCTTGAAGTTTTATGTGAACAATGGAAAATAGTTTGCACATGAAGTTTTATGTGAACAATGGAAATTTCTTTGTAACCAACATGGAAAGATAGTCATGAGAATGTAGCAAAGTTTATAGACAACATGCTTCTTAATTAGAATTGCTCGATTGGCGTGCCTTTCAGTTTGAACAGGAGAATATATATATATGGAGCGGACTTTTTTGGATGGATTTTGCTGTCTGCATGAAACTGCACTTTTGTGGACTAGTACGCATGTGCAAACGTGTGATTCAGGCTGGCTTGATCATGTTCAGTACGATGATGAACACTGCAGACATAATGGAGTAGAATTAGCTATTTGGCTATATATGTTTTGGGAAGTTAATTTTGCAGGCTCTGTTTCGTTTCCAGCCGATGCAATTGCCATGTGTACGTGTTGCCCCCAATTTCTTGCTTGCTGTGTTGTGTGTTCAGTTAGTTACTTAGTTGTCGTGATATCTTTTGTCGATTGTCTTGGGATCTAGTCTACTGTAATCTTCAGAACATAGCAATTGCTCTATATGTGGTTGTTTCTGTTGCATGTGTTAGAATATAGAGTTGTAATCTCAACCTCCTTCCTTCTCTTGTATTCTACCCAAACTCTTTTTGTCATAACCTTGTACGTCAAGCCAGGCTTCGGCCACGCATCAATATAAACTATCACGCGGCTCCCTCGATGGAGTAGGAACGCTTCATATCTTTCATGGTAATCAGAGCCACCTCTTCTCATACATCTAGCCACAATCCAAAACCCTAGAAACCACACATCATCGTCTCCATGGCTTCCTCCGCCGGCGTCTCCCTCAACCTTGGATCGCCGCCGTCTGAGAAGCTCGCAAGAGGTAATTTCATCCTCTGGAAGACGCAGGTCCTCCCAGCCCTGCGAGGCGCGCAGGTGACGGGGCTCCTGGACAACACCGATGCCGCTCCACCCAAGATGGTGGAGATCACGAAGGCAGACAAGACCACGGCCCTAGAACCGAATCCCCTATACGGACCCTGGATCGCCAAAGATCAGCAGGTTCTATCATACCTTCTCAATTCCATGTCTCCAGAAATTCTTGCACAAGTTGTTGGGAAAGATTCCACCTTTGAGCTCTGGACGACGGTGACAAATCTCTTCGCCTCACAATCTCAGTCTCGGATTACTAATCTGAGAATCGCCATCACCAATACCAAGAAGGGCTCGATGTCAAGCTCGGCGTATATGGCGAAGATGAAAAGTCTTGGGGATGAACTAGCTGCTGCAGGTCGTCCCGTATCTGATCCGGAGATGGTGGACTATATTCTGGCCGGACTGGACCGCGACTACGACCCCGTGGTGGCGGCGATCGGCGCTGTCAAAAACATCATCACAGCCGACGATCTTTTTGCCCAGATTGTTGCCTTTAATCAAAGGATGGAGATGCTAGGCGACTCATCTTCAGGCGGGTTCTATTCATCCGTAATGCGGTCTACAGAGGCCGTGGCCAGTCCCGTGGCAGATCTCGCGGGCGTGGAGGAAGAGGCCGTGGCCGTGGTGATCGTGGTGACCGCGGTGACCGACAGTCGTCTTCCTCCAATGAAGGCGGCGGATTCAGAGGCCGTCCTCGACAGCAACAGCAACAGCAGGCTCGTGAGCAACAGCATGACTATCCAGAATGTCAGATATGCTACAGACACCATCCAGGAGGTGCACGAGTTTGCTGCTGGCGTTATGAAGAAAACGACCAGGAAGAAAAGCAGGTGCATGCAGTCTCCTATGGCGTGGACACCAACTGGTATGCCGACAGTGCAGCAACAAACCACATCACAGGTGAACTTGACAAGTTGACGATGCGGGAGAAGTACAATGGAGGCGACCAAATTCGCACGGCAAGCGGTTCTGGTATGGATATCACACACATTGGTAGTTCAATTGTTAAAACCCCCGTGAAAAATTTACACTTGACCAATGTCTTGCATGTTCCTCAAACCTCTAAAAATCTTGTTTCCGTTCATCGATTCACTCTTGATAACAATGTTCTTATTGAATTCTATCCTTATTTTTTCTTGGTTAAGGACTTGAAAACAAGGAGAGTCATTCTTAGAGGACGGTGCGTGGGAGGACTCTACCCACTCATATCATCATCATCACCATCATCTTCATGGTCCAATAAACAAGCAAATATTGTCACCAAGCTATCTACATCAAGGTGGCATAGTCGTTTAGGTCATCCATCTTCAGTCATAGTTAGATATGTTCTTAGCAAAAATAAACTCTCTTATGAGCCTAGTAGTGAGTCAGTTTGTGATCCGTGTCAACAAGCAAAAAGTCATCAATTACCTTACCCAATTTCTACTAGTGTGTCTACTGCCCCTTTACAACTTATCTTTTCAGATGTATGGGGGCCAGCTCCTATTTCAGTTGGTAGATTTTCCTATTATGTAAGTTTTATTGATGACTATAGTAAATTTACTTGGATTTATCTGTTGAAAAAGCGATCTGATGTATTCCAAATTTTCCTCAATTTCCAAAATCTTGTTGAACGCAAACTGAACTCTAAAATCATTGCTATGCAAAGTGACTGGGGTGGTGAGTATGAAAAACTAAATTCTTTCTTTCAAAAGCTTGGCATATCACACCATGTATCTTGTCCTCATGCTCACCAACAAAATGGATCCGCTGAAAGAAAGCACCGTCACATAGTTGATATGGGGCTTGCCTTGTTAGCAAATGCTTCCATGCCGCTTAAATTTTGGGATGAAGCATTCTTAACTGCTACATATCTCATCAACTTGCTTCCAAGTAAAGTTATCAAATTTGAAACACCCATTACACGACTTCTTGGTGTCACACCCAACTATACATCTCTTCGTATTTTTGGTTGTGCTTGTTGGCCCAATCTTAGGCCTTACAACACACGCAAACTAGCTTTCCGCTCAAAACGGTGTGTCTTTTTAGGCTATAGCCCCATGCATAAAGGGGTCAAGTGCCTTGATGTTCCTACTGGTCAGGTGTATATATCCAGAGATGTTGTATTTGATGAGTCCGTGTTTCCCTTTGCATCCCTTCATCCTAATGCTGGTGCACTTCTCCGCAAAGAAATTCTTCTTCTTCCTTCACATCTTCGGTCTTTTGATCATGGGGGCGACAACAATTGTACTAACCAATGTGATGATATTCCTGCTGGTACTGGTCTTTCTCTTATGCCTGTGCAGGTCCCTGGAGAAAACGGTGCTCAAAATGACCAAGATCTCGAAAATATGGCTAGTTTTGATCCTATATTTCATGCTGAGGAAGGAGACGAAGCTGGCACAGATGACGAAGAAGATCTGGCGGCGCCTGCCACCCCTGCACGCGCGCAGATCTCGGATCACGCGACCGCATCCGCCTCGGATCAAGCCCCTGATGGCTCCAATCCTGGATCCAGGGCGGGCCACTCCCGTGTTGCCGCGTCAGCTTCAGGCGGGACCAGTAGCGGGGCCGAATCCCCCTCGCCCCGCGCGCCAGCGTTAGGCGGGACCAGCGGCGGGACCAGATCCTCCCCGCACCACGCGCGCCTCCAGTCGCGGTCGGGTGGCGGATCCTCTGCGCCAGTGCCTGCAGGAGGGGCAGCCACACCAGAAACCACAGGATCCCCTGCGCATATGACGACAAATCAGTCCACTGCATCAGCAGATTCTCCTGGATCTTCTGTGGCAAGTATACCAGCGGTGCAGTGAGAGGTTTCTTCACGTGTTATGACCCGGCTACAGAAAGGTATACGGAATCCTAAAATTAGGAAAGATGGAACTATACCATATGGAATGTTGTGTATTTCAGGAGAACCAACATCGTTGAAGAATGCTCTTGATGATCCTAAATGGAAAAAGGCAATGGATGAGGAGTATTCTGCGCTCATGAGGAATAAGACTTGGCATCTTGTACCAAATCAGAGAGGTAAAAATATTATTGATTGCAAATGGGTGTATAGAATTAAGAAGAAGGCAGATGGCTCCATTGACAGATATAAGGCACGTCTAGTTGCAAAGGGCTTTAAGCAACGTTATGGCATTGACTATGAGGACACCTTTAGTCCCGTTGTGAAAGCTGCAACTATCAGACTTGTGTTAGCCATTGCTGTATCCAGAGGATGGAGTTTAAGGCAGCTAGACGTACAGAATGCGTTTCTGCACGGTGTTCTGGAAGAGGAAGTGTTTATGAGACAACCACCTGGGTATGAGAGTAAGAAATTGCCACAGTATGTCTGCAAGCTTGATAAAGCACTCTATGGTCTAAAGCAAGCACCCAGAGCATGGTATTCCAGATTGAGCTCACAGTTAAAATATCTTGGCTTTGTTGCTTCCAAGGCTGACACATCCTTGTTTATTTATAACAAGGCAGGAGTAGTCATTTTTGTGCTTATATATGTTGATGATATCATAGTTGCAAGTTCTTCACAAAATGCTACTAATGCTCTTTTGCATGATTTGAGCTCAGAGTTTGCCTTGAAGGACCTAGGTGATTTGCATTTCTTCTTGGGTATTGAAGTCAAGAAAACTCAAGATGGTATTGTGTTAAATCAGGAAAAATATATTCTTGAGCTTCTGTCTCGCATGGGGATGAAAAATTGCAAGCCAATGCCTACACCTTTATCCTCCTCAGAAAGTCTCTCAGCATATGAGGGTGAGCCACTTCAAGAGGAGGAGAGTACAAGGTATAGGAGTACTGTGGGAGCACTACAATATTTAACTCTCACACGTCCAGATATCTCATTTGCTGTCAACAAGGTTTGTCAATATCTTCATGCACCTACTTCTGCACATTGATCAGCTGTCAAGAGGATTGTGAGATATGTGAAACATACTATGGGAATAGGACTTCATTTCAAACGGTCTAATTCTTCTCTTGTGAGTGCATTCTCTGATGCTGACTGGGCAGGATGTAGTGATGACAGAAGATCAACTGGAGGTTTTGCAGTGTTCTTTGGATCTAATCTTATCTCCTGGAGTGCTAGAAAGCAAGCTACTGTGTCCCGCTCAAGTACAGAAACTAAATACAAGTCTTTGGCTAATGCAACTGCTGAGATCATTTGGGTTGAATCACTTCTTGAGGAATTGGGAATCAAGAAGAATCGTATCTCATGTTTATGGTGTGATAATTTGGGAGCAACATATCTGTCTGCAAATCCAGTGTTCCATGCCAGGACAAAGCACATAGAAATTGATTTTCACTTTGTACGAGAAAGGGTTGCGGCAAGGAAACTTGAGATTCGATTTATTCCTTCTAAGGATCAAGTGGCTGACGGTTTTACAAAAGCACTACCAGCAAGACCATTTGAAGAATTCAAGAGTAATCTTAACTTAGGTTAGTTGAGATTAAGGGAGGGTGTTAGAATATAGAGTTGTAATCTCAACCTCCTTCCTTCTCTTGTATTCTACCCAAACTCTTTCTGTCATAACCTTGTACGTCAAGCCAGGCTTCGGCCACGCATCAATATAAACTACCACGCGGCTCCCTCGATGGAGTAGGAACGCTTCATATCTTTCAGCATGCATCCACTGATGGATATGGATTAACTGCCCAAATTGGATTGATTGCTGATGAATTCAAGGTGTACTAAGCAACTATCTTGGGAAATTCTGATCTTTTGGTTGTTGCTGAAGAATTAAAACTGCAAATGAGTACTTGCATGCTCAGTTTTGGGTGTCAACTAGCTGACTGCCTGCATATTATGCTTATATGGTTGAAGTATTATGTGAACTAATGGAAAATCGAACCAGAAAGCATACAGTTTTGGTCATCTTAGGCTTAGTTTTTGCATAATGTACTATACATAGAATTTCTTTGTATCGAACGTGGAATGATAGTCGTGAATATAGCAAAGTTTATATAGCCAACATGCTGCTTAGAAATGGTCCATTGGCATGCCTTTCAGTTTTGAACAGGGGAACAGTAGGAGTAGACTTTTTGGATAGATTTTGGTGTTTGCATTAAACTGTACTTTTATGGACTACTATGTTGTACTGGATTATTTTGCTTCACTCGCAAAATGCTGAATTTTCGTATACATCGTCAGTTCGAAACTTGGAATCAGATAATTCCTTGGTGTTTTCTTTTCCCCTTCTTCAATTCCAAATTGCACATTTCAATATTGTTTATTAGGTTCCAGACATCACATTCTAGATTTGACGTTCAAGATTTCAGATTACACAATATTCATTTTTTTAAAGGCATCAAAGAAGCAATCACATACTCCCTCCGTCTCATAATGTAAGACTTTTTTTGACACTACACTAGTGTCAAAAAACGTCTTACATTATGGGACGGAGGGAGTATTTCTTTACCAAAATCAAACAAGTACAGATACATCCTTTTTTAACATACACATGTATTTTGATAAAAGAAATACTATGCACGTTGACATCCTGTGATATTTTATCCTCTCAATACGAAATCTGTCTACACTTACAATTTTTGGTCACTACATTGACATCCTGTTATACTTCCCCGTATTATTGGTATGGTTTTCAAGGGTTTATTCTCCGAGATGGTTGGTTATTATATGATGAACTCTATGCTTGTTGTCCAATTTAAGGACCCAGACAACACGATCTCAAGACCTACACAGGTAACACATATTGTTTAGATATGAGGACGGAAGATAATAATATGAGATAATTGTGATTCATCAAACTTAGTGCTGGATTCCGGTCTAACAATTTAATTATGGAGACGACCACTCTGTGGCGACGGCAAAGCAGGAACATAGAATGGAATGTAATCCCGCGAGGAGGAGTTCCGTAACCATAGGGTGATCCGCCTATCGAACAAACAAATCACATACTATATCAATGATACAAGGTAATTGGTATTATCGTCGCACTGGCACACTTATGTATACCATGAACTGAATTCTCTCCGCACCTAACTTCTCTATTGCAGAAAAAACATCTTTACTTTCGGTTTTATTTATGTTCTTTACTATGAAGAGTTATTACTCTCGTTGCCACCAACTCATCATATTTACTACTCTGGTTTATTTGCCTCTTGGGACACTAACAACGTCTGCATAATCACAAGCAGTTACTTCACATAGGAACTGTGACAACTTGTGTGTGACAGGAACACTGCTCATAAATACTCTTCTTCGCTTGGGATGATTACTATTTGGGATACTTACATGAAAGTGTTACACCGCCGTGTTTGTCTTGCAGTTTATCAGGTGCTCAGATGCTTATGAGTGTCATCCACGCTGAGGTCGATTATGATGTCGTAGATCGTTAAGCTTCGTTCATTTATTTGCATTGGTATCAATCTTTGATTGCCCAGTGGATGTAGTTTTCCGTAATACATGTTATGATGTGCCAAGTTTATCCTTAATTGCCGTATATGTGCTGAGTGTCGTTTGCACCCCTAATTTTCCATGTCGAAAGCACCACAAGCGGCAAACGGACAAAACATACAGTGAAGTTAATTAGCACAAAATCTACGTGGGCCCTTCATCTAGCGGAATGGCCTGCTGCCCATAAATGAGCCCGTTAATGGGCTCACAGTTACTAGCTGGGCCAAAATCAACGTGGGCCCTTGATGGGTCAAATCTCCCGCTGCTCTTTTGGCCCAAATAGTTGATGAGCCATTAACGCTGAAAGCTAGATTGCGCTGCAATAGTGGTAAAGAGCCCACGGGCTATTTGCAGGCCGAAGTAGACCTCAATTCATGTTTGGCCCAATTACATGCCGGGTCGTTAAGAGGATCAAAGTCAATCAGGCCATAGGTGCGCCAATATACTACTCGGGCCTTTAACAGGCCGAAGGTAAGGTCGGGCTGGAATTGTGCCATGGACAACATGGGTCGTTAATAGGACAAAACTCAGGTGAGACCACAAATGGCCCAACTGCGTTGTCGTTCGTTAACAGGCCGACAGACACACCGGCCTGGAAATTGGCCCAACTCCAAAATGGGCTGCTAACAGGCCAAAAGAATCACTGGACGGGAAATTGTCCCAACTCCAGAATGGGCCGGTAACCGCCCAAAAGACATACCTGACCGAAAAACAGCTTAATTCTACTATTGGCCGCTAACAGGACGAAAGAATCGTCGGGCCGCAAATGAGCCCAAAGATATAGCGGGTAGTTAACGATCTGGGACTAGTGATGGGCCGCAATGGTGTCAGATTGTTAATGGGCCGGTGATGGGCCGAATTGGCACCACTCTTATGGGTCGTGGTTCTCAATGGGCCACCCACAAGTAGGCCCTTAATGGGCCGGTCAGCTAACTTTGATTGGGTGGCCTTTTTAAGTAAACATGCCACTGTTGGGTCGTCTCACCTGTCACCGTGTCATTGGCACGTATCATGCGTTGGATGTGCGACACTTGTCACAAAGTAGAGCTGGTACGTGTTACTGTTGGTGAATGAGAAATTGACACGTGAAAAATCGTCATTGGCCGGGGCTATTAACGGGTATCTGATCCGAAACCGGCACCCGATACCTTAACGACGACCCGTTACAATGGCTGCCACGTGTCGGTTGCCCTTAACGAAAACATTTCCATGATGATAAATGGAGTATTGTCATCGAACACTTTCGTGACAACACAGATATGACTATCTTAATTCTGTCATAAAATCATCATGGATGCGCATGCATGACATACGTACTGTGGCAAAGGCGTATCATCGCGGATATTTTTTTTGGTAGTCATAACCTGACATAAGTATGTACACTCCTTGATCTTAGTACCTTATGTTATGCTTCGATTTAAATATATGGGAGAGCACGTTGAAGCTAGTCATTTCTGGCAAATTTATAGACGTAATGTAGACCTCAGAGTAATAGTGGATAATCTTCTTTCTTTTGCATTTCTTGAACAGGAGGAAAATGAATAGGGATGTCTGTTGTTGTTCTTGTTTTCGGTTGAGACATTTGTTGTTGTGATGTTCTTTACCAATTAGCAATAGGGTTCCAGATTGAGCTCTGTCATTCTATGATCTTGTTGTAGAGGGCGTTGTGCCTTCTTATCTTCTGATCTTGTTGTTCTATGATTTTGGCCAAACTCAGTGTTTTGCGCATGCTGATAATGTGCAAAGAATGAAATGATCGAGAGAAAACTTTCTATTCTTTTGATCTAGACACAACCCTTTTATACAAGAATATGGGGAGCCTCTGAAGAGGCGCCCGCTTACAATAAGCACCTATAGGGCATGAGAAGGCACCCGTATAGATGTCCATGCCTGTACGACACTTTGGACACACGTGGCTAGATCTAATGAAGAGGAATGCTACATCCACGTAAAGCTACATCCGATTTACATGCTGCAACTAATTTGGCAACTTTTAATTAAAATAAGGGGAGGGGGGGCACCCTTGTGAAAATTGAGGAGGGATGAGGAACTAGAAGGAATGTTGTGTGGGATCATCGTAAGGTTACGCAGATGTAGTATTATTGATGATGGTTAGATGATGACGTCAATTTATTCTTAACACTTTGGTTGTGTTTGGTTGGCTCATGTGGAAGAAGTTATAGTAGAAATCTTGCGAGCATTTCCTAGCGATGTAGGGAAGCGAAAACCCGTTGCACACGGGCGTTTCTCAAGTACAGGTGTCGTTGCTTGATACTAGCTCTAATTATGTCATCAACTTGGGAAGGGAGATGTGATCAAACGCTAACAGGAGACCACATTTCGTCTTCAGAAAGAAAAACAAGATTCGTTAGCTTATGGCAGTCCGGTGGTGCCAGCTGGCAAGTGGTGATGACGTCTACAAGTAAAAAACCAACCGAATTAGCACTGCTAGCTTGTGCCAGCACGACTCGTACCATGACAAGTGGGTCCTCCTGGTACTGGCCCCAGTGCCAGTGAGAAAGAGTCAGACTTGGCATTATCTCTCGCCTCCCGTCGAATCCGCAGCGAGCTGTGGTCCCCACATCGTAACAGATTATTCACCCCGACGTCCACAGAAACTACCTGTGTGGTGGCGACAGCGCGGTGTCATGTGGCGAATCAACCTGTGGTTGAGTTGGTTAGGTGGACAGTGGTATTCCCAATCCACCAGAGTTTAAATCCTGGTGCTCGCATTATTTCTGGATTTATTTCAGGATTTCCGGCGATGCGCTTTCAGTGGGAGGAGACGTTCCCGTCGACGACAAGGCGCCTACGGTGACTTCGTAAATCTCAAGATGATATGCTGCCTCAGTCTCTCGAAGGTGCTCATAGGGGTAGGATATGCGTGTGTGCGTTCATAAAGGTCAGTGTATGCGCGTGTATATGAGCGCTTGTGTCTGTACTGATGCTAAAAAAAAGCGCGGTGTCATGTGAAATTACACCGGACGGGAAGGTGGGCGCTCCTTGTCAGTGAGAGAGGATGGCTGTAAATTCGGCGACTTCCCGCGCAAGGAAGACGAATTAACCGCTCCTTGTCTCTCTCTCTCTCCCCCATCCTCCATTCTCTCGCCTCATTCACCAGCGGAATATCCCACGCAACACAACACACGCCGCAAGAGAGAGAGAAAGATGGAAGAGGAGGGGGTGGTGATGCCGCCGCCGCCGGTCCTGGTGGTCGAGGAGGAGGGGTGGTGCACCCGCCGCCAGTCGTGGTGGAGGAGGAGGAGGCGGTGCAGCCGCCGCCGGTCGTGGTCGTGGAGGAGGAGGAGGTGGTGCACCCGCCGCCGGTGATGGAGGAGGAGGAGGTGGCGGTGCAGCCACCGCCGGTGGTGGAGGAGGTGGTGGTGGTGCAGCCGCCGCCGGTCGTGGCGGTGGAGGAGGAGGAGGTGGTGCAGCCGCCGCCATTGGTGGAGGAGGAGGAGGTGGTGCAGCCGCCGCCGTTGGTGGAGGAGGAGGCGGTGCAGGAGGTTCCGGATCCGGATCCGCATGCGTTGCTCCTGGCGCAGTGGGTGACGGCGACGCTGGGGAACGCGGAGCACTACAGGCACGTCGTCGCCACCAGGGTGGAAGACTACGTCATCCCCCGCTGCGAGGCCGCCCGCGGGACGCTCCTCGAGGTCGCGGAGGTGCTGCTCCAGGAGCCCATCGACGCAGCGGAGACCATCTACACCGACTTGCTCGAGGACGTGTCCCACGGCATGAATCCGCTCCTCATCGGGCCCGCCGCCAAGGCGCCAACTTCGTCGACAGCTTCTTCAACTGGCCCGGGCCGCTCGCGGGCGCCACCGACGCCGCCAGGGCCGTCGTCCACGCCACCTTCTACTACCCGGAGCCGGAGGGCGGGCCACTCGAGGAGGCCCGTCGCGAGCTCGGGTACCTCTTCGATGTCGCCCACGCCGACGCCGCGCGCAACTTCAGCCTCTACGCCGCGATTCTCGGTTTCAATGCCCTACCCGGCGGCCAAGCTGCGTACGGTCGCTGGGTCGGCGACACCCTCCACGCCGACGTCCTGGCAAGGGAGGCGCTGCAGTTGCTGAACTACGCCGTTGAGAGGAGCCTTGCGGCCGACCTCGCCGTCCGTCTCTGCGGGATCATGCCCGCGTCCAGGGTGCGACCCGGGGTCGGGCCGCTCGTGCCGAAGGCGGCGCTGAGGCTGCAGCAGACCATCGGCGCGCTCGACGACGTGCTGGACACGCTGCACGAGGTGCGAGACACCTTGGCGGAGGTGGAGCAGGACGTGCTCGACGTCACCGGCCAGGATCCTCCGCCTCCATGATCGACTGGACCAGGCGCGACGCGGGCTCGTCGGTCGACACGAGGACGCTGATCAACACCAACTCCAGTAGTAAGTGTCTCGGTTCTCTTCGTCCCCTGCAGGTTTCGTTGGATCGATGTAGGCTGTTTTGTCTTTCTGATGAGTTTCTTCAAAGATGTTAGAACGTTGTGACTCTGGATCATGTTAAGTACGATGACGAACACTGCAAACGTAATGGAGTAGCACTGCTTGGCTACATATGTTTTGGCAAGTTAATTTTGCAGCCTCTGTTTCGGGGCAATGTGTGTTGCCCCGAATTTCTTGCTTGATCATGTTCAGTACGATGATGAACACTGCAGACGTAATGGAGTAGAATTAGCTACTTGGCTATATATGTTTTGGGAAGTTAATTTTGCAGGCTCTGTTTCGTTTCCAGCCGATGTTGCAATGTGTACGTGTTGCCCCTAATTTCTTGCTTGCTGTGTTGTGTGTTCAGTTAGCTCTATATGTTGTTGTTTCTGTTGCATGCATCCGCAGGTGGATATGGATCAACTGCCCAAATTGGATTGATTGTTGATAAATTCAAATTGTAGTAGTAAGCAGCTAGATTAGGAACTTCTGATCTTTTTGTTTTGGCTGAAGAATGAAATCTGCAAATGATTACTTGCATGCTCAGTCAAATGTAGCTTGAGTTTTGGGTGTCAACTAGCTTAGTGCCTACATATTATTCTTATATGCTTGAAGTATTATGTGAACAATGGAAAATCTAACCGAGGACGCATACGGTCTTGGTCATCTTAGGCTTAGTTTATGCATAATTTCTTTGTATCCAACGTGGAAAGATGGGCCAACATGCTTCTTAGAAGTGCTCTATTGGCATGCCTTTCAGTTTTGAACAGGGGAAAATATATATGGAGTAGGAGTAGGCTTTATTGGTGCAACCTATGTATAAGGACTAGGCTTTATTGGTGTCTGCATGAAACTTTACTTTTGTGGACTACTTGGTGTTACACTGAATTTTCGTCTCCATTGTCTGTTGGAAACTCGAGATCGTAGAATTCCTTTGGTGTTTTTTTCCCTCTTCTTCAATTCGAAATTGCACACTTCAGTTGTTTATTAGTTCCATACATCACATTCTAGATTTGACCTTCAAGATTTCATATTACACAATATTTCATCTTATTTGAAAGGAATCAGAGAAGCAATCACATTTTTATTTACCAATCAAACTAGTACAGATACCTCCTTTCAAAATATACATATGTATTTCGATAAAAAAAGAAACACGATGCAAATTGATGATCCTGTGACACTTGATCCTCTCAATACAAAATCTGTCTACATCTACAATTTGATCACTTGCATGCACAGTCAAATGTATCTAACCAGGATGCGTACAGTCATCTTAGGCTTAGTTTATGCATGATGTACTGTAATATACATAGAATTTCTTTGTATCCAACGTGGAATGATAGTCATGAATGTAGCAAAGCTTATAGCCAACATGCTTCTTAGAAGTGCTCCATTGGCATGCCTTTCAGTTTTGAACAGGGGGGAATATATATGTATAAGGAGTAGGCTTTTTTGGATGGATTTTGGTGACTGCATGAAACTGTACTTTTGTGGACTACGATGTTGTACTGGATTTTCTTCACTCGCATTGTTACACTGGATTTTCCATCTACACTGTCAGTTGGAAACTTGGAATCAGAGAACTCCTTGGTGTTTTTTTCCTCTTCTTCAATTCCAAGTTGCACAATATTTCATTTTGTTTGCAAGGAATCAGACAAGCAATCAC
>NC_057812.1:111952248-111960561 GCF_018294505.1 Triticum aestivum
GGGGGTCCCACTTGAATATATTATCATTCAAATGGTAATAATGCCAAGAGACTGATCCAGTTTATAAGGGAAACCGGATCGAAAACCTGAATAAGATTATTTTATCGATCAAACTAGTACAGATACATCCTTTCAAAACATACATATGTATTTCGATAAAAAAAAGAAACACGATGCATACTGATGATCCTTTGACACTTGGTCCTCTCAATACAAAATCTGTCTACATAACTACAATTTGATCACTACGCCGTTGGCTTGCGAGTTGCGACTTCCTGCACCCTTCATTCATCTAATACAAAATATTCTCTTTCTTTTAATGAGACCTTCTGCATCCAGCAGTGAGTTTTGCTGCTAGAGGAAAAACAAGAGACAAGAAAAAAAATGTTTTATCATATTGCACGTGGTTTATGGCTACATGCATAGTCCTGATGCAGAGCTGGGGGTTATCCTCTTTTTCAAAAAAAAATTGCACATGGTAGCATATAGTTACTATATATAGGGCCATAGAGTTGAACAGATGAACTTACCTAGGAAGAATGCTGAAAGGTACCATGGCCTTGAAGTATGTGTGTGTAGATGTGCACTGCAACCTTTCCAAGAATCATGTTTGCGAAAATATTACCAATGCGGGAGTTGGCCATCCAGCGATATTCACATACATTTCGAATAGGGTTTTAACAAACCAGGCGATTTTCATCAAACACGACGTTTTTCATTCAAGTTCGGATATAATTTACATACAACCACCGATATTTGGACCGTTTAATACAGAACTAAAAAACTAAAGCTGGTAATGGACGACCACCTCGTACGCGTCGCCACCCTGCCCGGCCACACCATCATCGTTGTCGTCCCACCAGTGGTTGTAGGGCGCCGGTCGACTGCGACAACCTTTTCCGACTGCAGCCTGGCGATCGCGGAGCAACCGCTCTGCTTCCTCCTACACCATGCGGAGGGCCGCCACAGCCAATGCCGACAGCACACGCACAGCCCTGGCAGCGGCCTTGCCCCTGCAGGCCTTCATGGAGTAGTCGCTAAGTGAACACTACTCGTTGATCTTGGCGAGCTCGCCGTCAAGGTGGCGGCGCCTCGCGATTATTGCTATTCCCGTGGGAGTTGTTGGATTCCCCAAGAGGAAGGGTGATGTTGCACATCAGCAGGAAGTATTTCCCACACTAACAACATTAGAGCTCTGGTTTTTTCAGTAAAAAATCAGCAAGTGTACATGCACACCCCCCTGCGCTGTACACCGGTCGACGAAGTTGGATCCGTCCACCGGGATGCAACAGAGCCACCAGAGCTTCGATTGTAGGCGGAGGCGAACATGTCCCGAGCGATGTGTGCCATTGGATCGAAGCAGGGCAGGCGAGCTTTAGAGTTGGGGTGGATGGAGGAGGGGGGAGGGGGTGGCTGGTTCGCTATCGGCGCTGCTGTAGCAGCAGAACGACGACGGATGGTGGGCAGACCATGGCATGGTCGTCGCCGCCGTCGCGCGATACGCGGGGATCAGGTGGGAGTCTGTCTGCGGGGGTATGTTGTGTTGCAACCGACAGTGTGTTGCAACAGTCATTCGGCTCAAAGCGTGTCGCACGTGGTTAAGTGCTCGCGGGATCTGACGGCTGAGAGCGGGCTGATCCAACGGTTGTGGAGGTTGTTTGCTTTTCCAACAAATCAGCCGGCTGATTTGTAGCACGCACCTAAGATAGACCTAGAGGGATTTTCCGGCGAGCTCTTGCCTTCCCACCAGTGGTTCCTTCTTTCACGTGAAAATCGACTGACCCAAATTCTAAATTTAGACGAGTTTCTATCGTGTTACTTGTATCTCCACAGAGTTCTTGGATTAGATTATCCGTTTATTTTTTATGTTGCCTCGCACATTCCCCTTCATTCCATGCAAACGCTACATGGAAACCTTCTATGGTTTGCAATTGTACAAAAGACATCTTGTTAGCCAGCAATTGTAGTGTTGATGTCTACAAAGACCTCATATATTATGAATCAATGTCTGCACTTGTGTCATATATATGTGCTATCTGGGCCAGTGTTGTACTCGTACTAGCGCTAATTGTGTCATCAACCTGGGAACGGAGATGATCAAACATTAACAGCACACCACATTTTTTCTCGTCAGAAAGAAAAACAAGATGAGCACGTTAGCTTATGCCAGCTGGCGCAGTGGAGGGCGATGAGGCTGCGGTACGCGGCGCACTACAGGCGCCGCGTCGCCACCGAGCTGGAGAACTACGTCATCCCCCGCTGCCGGAGAGCCCGCGTGACGCTCCGCGAGGTCTCGGTGGTGCTCCTCCTGGAACGGGAGCCCATCGAAGCAGCGGAGACCATCTACACCGACTTGCTCGAGGACGTGTCCCGCGGTATGAATCCGCTCCTCATCGGGCCCGCCGCCAACTTCGTCGACAGCCTCTTCAACTGGCCCGGGCCGCTCGCGGCCGTCACCGACGCCGCCAGGGCCATCGTCCACGACACCTTCTACAACCCGCCGCCGGAGGGCGGGCCACTCCAGGAGGCCAGTCGCGAGCTCAGGTACCTCGTCCACGTCGCCCACGCCGGTGCCGCGTACCACTTATGGGCCTACGCCGCGGCTCTCGGTCTCTATGCCTTCCCCCGCGGCCGAATCGCGTACAATCTCTGGGCCGGTAACCACGACCAGGCCGACGCCCAGGCAAGGCGGGCGCTGCAGAGGCTGAACTTCGCCGTCGACAGGAGCCTTGCGGCTGACCACGCCGTCGGTCTCTGCGGGATCATGCCCGCGTCGCGGGTGCGACCCGGGGCCGGGCCGCATATGCCGACGGCGGCGCTGAGGCTGCAGCAGACCATCGACGCGGTCGACGACGTGCTGGTAGAGCTGCTCGACATGCAAGACACCTTGATGCTGGTGGAGCAGGCCGTGCTCAACATCACCGGCGGCCAGCATCCTCCGCCTCCATGATCGACTCGACAACGCCAAGCTCTCCATCGCCCAAGTCTCGTAGTAGTTAGGTAGATCAACATCAACTCCAGTAGTAAGTGTCTCGGTTCTCTCGTCTAGCTTGTTCGTCCCCTGCAGGTTCTGTTGGATCGATGTTACCTGCTTTTCCAGTTCTGCAGGTTCTGTTGATTCCGATCGAGACTATACCTACCTGCGATTCGTTCGTTCAGCGTACGAACGCTGTTTTGTCTATCTGATGAGTTTCTTCAGAGATGTCAGACGCATACATATGTGCAAACGTTGTGATTCTGGCTGGCTTGGTAATGGAATAGAATAGCACCACTTGGCTATGTTTTCGGAAGTTAATTTTGCAAGCTCTGTTTCATTTCCAGCGATGCGATTGCAATGTGTGCTGCTTGCTGTGTTGTGTCTTGTGTGTTCAGTTAGTTGTGGGATCTTGTCTACTGTAAACTTGAGCACATAGCCATTGCTCTATATGTTGTTATTTCTTTTGCATGCTTCCGCTGGCAGCTATTTTGGGGACTTCTGATATTTTTGTTGTTGCTGAAGAATTAAATCTGCGAATGATTACTTGCATGCTCAGTCAAATGCAGCTTGAGTTTTGGGTGTCAACTAGCATACTGTGCCTACATATTATGCTTATATGCTTGAAGTATTATGCTTATATGCTTGAAAATCTAACCGGAACTCACACAATCTTGGTCATCTTAGGCTTAGTTTGCGCATGATGTTCTGTGCTATACATAGAATTTTTTTGTAACCAACTCTTTTTGGTACCGTTGAATAATTAAGACTGCAAATGACCACTTGCATGCTCAGTCAAATGTAGCTTGAGTTTTGGGTGTCAACTAGGCTACTGTCTACATATTATGCTTTATATGCTTGAAGTATTATGTGAACCGATGGAAAGTTTAACCGGGACATATACAGTTTTGGTCATCTTAGGCTTAGTTTTTGCATAATTGTACTCTAATATACATAGAATTTCTTTGTTTCCAATGTGGAATGATAGTCGTGAATGTAGCAAAGTTTATAGCCAGCATGCTTCTTAGAAGTGCTCCATTGGCAAGCCTTTCAGTTTTGAACAGAGGGGAATATATATATGGATTAGGAGTATGTGCTTTTTTGGATGGATTTTGGTGTCTGCATGAAACTCTACTTTTGTGGACTACTATGTTGTACTGGTTATTTTTCTTCACTCGCATAGCCTTACACGGAATTTTCATCTACATTGTCAGTTGGAAACTTGAGATGATAGAATTCCTTGGTGCTTTTTTTTTCATTCTTCTTCAATTCCAAATTGCACACTTCAATTGTTTATTAGGTTCCAGACATCACATTCTAGAATTGACCTTCAATATTTCTGATTACACAATATTTCATTATTTTTAAGGGATCAGAGAAGCAATCACATATTTCTTTACCAATCAAACAAGTATATATACTTCCTTTTAAAACATACACATGTATTTCGATAAAAAAAATAACATTGACATCCTGTGACATTTATCCTCTCAATACAAAATCTGTCGGCACCTACAATTTGATCACTACACTATTGGCTTTCGACTTCCTTGCACCCTTCATTGATCTAATACAGCATAATCCCTTTCTTTTAGTCAGAACTTCTGAATCCTGTGTAAAAGTGAGTTTTCCTGTCAGAGAAAGAACAAGAAACAAGAAAGGTTCTATGATATTGCACATAGACGCATGCATGTGCAAACCTGTCATTCTAGCTGGCTTGATCATGTTCAGTACGATGATGAACTCTGCAAAGTGCAGAAGTAATGGAGTTGATACTTGCCTCTGTTTTCATAAGTTAATTTTGCTGGCTCTGTTTCGTTTCCAGCCGATGCAATTGCAATGTGGTTGCCCCTAATTTCTTGCTTGCTGTGTTCAATTAGTTGTGGTTTCTTTCGTCATCCTGGGATCTTGTCTACTGTAGTCTTGAGCACATAGCCATTGCTCTATATGTTTTTTTTTGCGGTGTTGTTGTCTCCCTTGTATGCTTCTATTGATGGATGGATCAACTGCCCAAATTGGATTGATTGGTTGATGAATTCAAGGTGTACTAAGCAGCTATCTTGGGAACTTCTGATTTTTTTTTTTGTCATTGAAGAGTTAAAACTGCAAATTATTACTTGCATGCTAAGTCAAACGTCGCTTGAGTTTTGGGTGTCAACTAGCCTAGTGCCTACATATTATGCTTATATGCTTAAAGTACTGTACTAACCGGGACGCATACAATCTTGGTCATCTTAGGCTTTAGGCTGTGTTTGATAGCAAAGTATTATATAAACCAAAGTATCAAAAACTACAGTAATTTTGCTTATAGGTGTGAGATACCATAGTTTTATCAAAACAGAGTATTTTGCAGTATTCACAATACATAGAACCTGTTTGGTTGTTGCCGCATAACGCTGTAAATTTTGCTGTTTAGCCGTTGTGTTTAAGCACTCAGCAGCTCTGTTTTTAAAAAAGAGGTTTGGGGTTCTTTTTTTTATGCAGAGAAAAAACTGCAGTTTGCCCAATACTACAATATTAAAAGCACAGTTGTTAGGGGCAACCAAACAGCTCATTGTAAATAAAACCGTGGTAATCTCAAAAACTGTAGTATTCTCAAAATACTTAGAAAATACTTTGCTATCAAACAGGGCCTAGTTTGCATGATGTACTGTACTATACATAGAATTTATTTGTAACCACTGTGGAAAGATAGTCACGAATGTAGCAAAGTTTATAGCCAACATGCTTCTTAGAAATGCTCCATTGGCATGCCTTTCAGTTTTGAACAGGGGAAAATATATATGGAGTAGGAGTAGGCTGTAAGGAGTATGCTTTTTTGAATGGATTTTGGTGTCTGCATGAAACTGTATTTTTGTGGACTACTATGTTGTACTCCCTCCATCCCAAAAAGCTTTTTGGGGCGGAGGTAATACTGGATTATTTTGCGCAGAGTTACACTGAATGTATGTTGACATTGTCCGTAGGGAACATGGAATCAGAGAATTCCTTGGTGTTTTTCCCCTCTTCTTCAATTCGAAATTGCACACTTCAATTGTTGATTAGGTTCCAGACATCACATTCTAGATTTGACCTTCAAGATTTCAGATTACACGATATTTCATTTTTTTCAAAAGGAATCAGAGAAGCAATCCTGTGACACTTGATCCTCTAAACACAAGATTTCAGATACCTCCTTTCAAAACATACATATGTATTTTGATAAAGAAAAAGGAAATATGATGCACATTGACGATCATGTGACACTTGATCCTCTCAATACAAGATCTTTCTACATCTACAATTTGATCACTACGCCGTTGGCTTGCTAGTTGCGACTTCCCGCACCCTTAATTCATCTAATACAGCATAATCTCTTTCTTTTAATCAGACGCTCTGAATCCTGTAAAAGTGAGTTTTCCTCTTAGAGAAAAAACAAGAAACAAGAAATGTTTTATCATATTGCAGGTAGTAGCATAGTTATTATAGAGCCTTAGAGTTGAACAGATGAACTTAATTGGCAAGGAAGAATGGCAACTAAGAAGAAAGGCACCATGGCCTTGATAGTATGTGTAGCTGTGCACTGCAACCTTTCCAAGGCTCGTGTTTGCGAAAATATTGCCCGTTGTATGGACAATAACCCAAGGAAGGACATCAACAAGCTGGGAAACAGAAGCAAAACTGACGCTAAATTTCCCCATCGTGTTGATCATCTAGATGTTTCTCAGCAAAGTAACTAAAAGGTGACACCATCCACATGCATAATGCTGAATTTCATAACCTGAAGCAGCGAATGTGCAGTGCGCAAGAGATGACTAGAGAAAAGAATAAAAGTTTGGTTAAAGAATCGAAAGCGCTGAAGGCTGAAACTGCTGAATGGCAGTGAGAAATTATTGCTGCTGTATGTGTGCTGTTGGTGGCTCGGAATAGCAGTGTGAACTTCTGAAATTTCACACAAAAACATCTCTGTAATCTGTAGGCAATTCTTGCGCCCAAACCAATCTGCAGGTGTAACCGTACAAATGACTAAGCCGAGCGTGACGTGCCGTTGGATCCTTTTGGTGGACAGGTGGCCTGTATCAGAGGGGACTATGCGCAGGGAGCAGTTTCGAGTTCGACCCGCTTTATTCCCATTGCAATAGGTTACCCCTATCCTAAGTTGATCTTTATAAAGTCAGATCAAATGTTCAAATTTGTAGAAAGCAATATAAATATTTACCATAATAAATATGGACAGTACTAACTTCCACACATACTGAAGTTAAGCAACATATCCGCACGATTCCCCCCTATCTTACATGCATACATTAGCTTCATCTTATTTTCTTTCTTTTTTCTATGCGTGTCCACTGTCCATTAGCAGTTAATTAGCAGCTACTAATTATATACATACAGAAAAAACAAAATTGATGTTGTCATCAAAGATTCTTTCCAATGCGAAAATTTAAAATATTTCGTAGCTCAAACCGTTGGTCCGATTGAAAAACTGTTTTCACATAAAAGATTCATCGCGACAAGACCTTCAAAACTAGATCCATGTTGGTATGTTTCGACGATATTTTTTTTTCGGGTCAAAAGTTATCAGACCTAGGCTAAGTAAGTTATCATGTCTGTGGCACGTGAGTTACCATCTAGTTTACATAGAAATTACCGGGCACAAAAATGGCTCCACCAACATTCTTTCCACATGCAAATGCACTAGAGCACGGGAAAGCTTATGTCATTGATTATCACTATTTCGACACTGGAAAATGTTTTATAGCTCAAATTTGTCGTTTCTGATTGAAAAAACAGTTTCACATAAAAAATCCGTTGCAACGATAACTTCAAAAGTAGATCTCATGTTGGCATGTTTTGATCACTTTTTGGTCAAATGTTACCGTAAGTTATCAGTTATGTTATATGTATATTAACATGTTTTTATGTAGAAGTGATCGGCGTGTGTTTTCAACGACTTTTTTTCCCGGGTCGAAGTTACCATGGTATTTGTACATAAGTTATCAGGTCCGTGATGAAAATATTACCGTGTTATTTGCATAGAAGTAACTGGGGTATGTTTCAACAACTTTTTATTCGGGTATAAAGTTATCGTGGTGTTTGTACCTAAGTTATTAGGTCTGCCATGCTTATATTACCATGATACTTATATAGGAATTACCGGTGTGTAGTGTATTCAACTATTTTTTCCATGGGTAAACGTTATCGGTGTTTGTACCGAAGTTATCATATTTGTGGTGCTTTCATTACCATTTATACAGGAATTATCGGGTGTATGTTTTCTAACATTTTTTTACCAGATCAAAATGTTATCATGGTGTTTGTATGTGAGTTATCAGCTTTATTGTGTGTATATTCCCATG
>NC_057812.1:112596537-112611588 GCF_018294505.1 Triticum aestivum
CGCTCATCTGAACAACAAAACACTGATCGTTGTCTCAAAAAAAAAACACTGATCGAAACTCGCATGGATCCGTCCGATCGTTCACTATGTACGACACTAATGGTTGGGGCCCGCCATTGCGGGCCTCCTAAGAGTAAGTTGTGGCGGTGCAAGGTAGGAGCGTGCCCCTTCCACTTTCTTGTTTATTCCATCACACTCAAAGTACATGTATATTAGGACTGGTATGCGCAAGTTTTTAACTGAAACTTTAAGATGGAGCCATGCAAAAACAACACACTTAGAGAATGTATTCTGGAGGTTACATGAACGATGATGGTGGTTCAAAAGTAACGGATAGCACATGGCAGCGTCCAAAAGTAGAGGCATACTTCCTGGTGTCTTAAGTCAGACTTAAAAGGTCTTACAAAGATAGAAATATACCCAGCCCCTACAGCATGATCAGGGCCACCCTGCTTGCTTGCATGGTACCTCGTGCACCTGCCGTATGAATGAAGATTAATTCAACTATAAACATGTAAGAACTCCCAATGTGGTTAGATGTACGTAGAGAAGACTGTTGGGTTGAACAAAACAATTAATTATAGATAAAACTGACCAGACAATGACCTTTTGACCGATTTGAGAACATAAGCTGACATGGATAGATTCAGTAAGAGTTGGCTACATAGCAATTAATTTGGGGAATGATTCTCAATTATTAGTATGAAATAGACAATATCAAGAAATTAAGATCAACCTTTATATTTGAGATATCTTGCTCCGTCGCCATGTCGGCTCTTGGCTCAGGAATACATTCAAAGAAGCGCTAGGCACATGTCTTCAAGAAAATGTGCCGATAAACAACAAATTTGAACATAAAAGCTACAACTATACTACCCTAAATGAGAATTATCTGAAGACATTAAATTAGTTTTTCTGTCGCTCTGAAATTCCAGCACCTTTGTTAGGCCAGCCAAGAGCTTTTGTTATAGAAATGGCCAAAAGGAATAAGCTAAGATTTCTCATCTATTTGCATTTTGTGTTTTTTTACTCCATAGGTCACTATATACAATTTTCAGTTTATACCCACGTGTTATAGAAATGCTGCTTTGTTTTTCAATTAGAATGGGCTAATTTTTGTAGAAATGAACTACCATATCAGAAAATCACTTGATCCAGAGTACAATTGAAATTCATATTAACCAACATACGCTTAGTCACCGAACAATCAAGAAAAACTCATCCAAGATTTGGATATCAATGGTATAATGACAATTGAAAAGGTTCACTGTTGACCCACCTACCTGCTAGGCTTCACTGGTGGCTAAATAAAATCCTAGAGATTGTTATAGTGTATTACATAGCTAGAGCAGTCAAAAAGAAGTACCTATCACGTGCAAATATCTAGCTATGGGCCACATCAGGCAAATCCTCATTTGATCTTGAAAAGCTATGTGAATAAGGCAAGATTGAAGCTTCCGGCTTTTGATTTGATTCTGATATGCATGCCCGTGGAAGGTCAACTGGCCCAATATTTTCTTTGTGGAGATCGTCTCTAGATCAGCTGTGACCTATGTACAAGAAGATAACTTAACAAACCAACAAAATTAGTAGAATATTGCATATCTTAGAGAGGAAAATAGGAGGATATCAAAGGATTGCTTTGGATTAGGTACATACAACAATGTGAGGCACTTGCAGTATGCAGTCCACCTCCTGTATGGGTTCTGACTTGGTGATATTAACAAATTACTGGGGATCGGTCTTATTCATCGGGTCTAACACCTAACATAATAATTGTAGATCTACAAGTATGTTGACCAGTTAAAAATATTATACAAAATGTTCAAATATAGGCTGATGAAGTAAGCAAAGCATATATATTAACCAGTTAAATATCTGTGCTAAAGGCAAGGATGTGTTGTTGATACCATGACAAGAGGAAATCCAAGCTAAATATTCCTCTCAGATGATGTTTTTAGCAAGGAATTTAGGATAGTAGATCACTAAACCTGCTTATCGAAATAGGTGGCATCACCAACTTCTTCCAAAATATTTGCCAGAATGTACTTTATGGGGTTGAGTTCCTTCACATAATTCAAAATCAAAAGCATCAAACCCAACTGACACAAGACGGCAGGACCCATGTGTCGGAAAATGCAGCACCGACCTCCTCGTAGAACACCTCCTCGAGCTCATCCACTGCTCAGATGAAAACATGATGAGAAACAATGGTTACGGCAGTAGTATTGAAAGCACCAGTTGTGGTATAAAATTTGTGATGATAATCCACAACAAAGATTTAGCCATACTCTATAAATCCAAAAATTTCTTTGACAACAAGCAAATCGTCCCGAGAACAGAATTCTTTGAGTTGGATAATTCACAGATATTCAGTTATAATGAGGGAAGTAAGGAGTTGAATACATTATAATACAACATCATGACATCTAAAACATTTTAATTCTGTTTTAGAGTCAAGAAAATTCTCAGCTGCAACTGAGAGTCGATAAAAACAGACACCAGCAGCTTGCCTCTGATAAGTACATGATTTTTCCGAACAATGTATGGACAGCAAGCTTAGGCTTGAAACCTTGTTCTCTAAACCCAGATAAGTCCATAACTATTGGACCAGCAATATCATAAAACACAAAATATCCTCAGCGGCCAGTGCTCTAGCAGTGTGCAACCATAATCTTACACATCAAGTTTAGTTGTGAATCAAACTAAATTATCATTCCTACCAAATACAAGGAAATCAATAGTTCACAATAAGAAAGACATAATATTTTGAACGCTATCATGCAGCGTTCACAAAAAACAGAGTCTTTTGAATGGTTAGGAAATACTATGTGTTCTCTAAGAGTAACAGTTCAGAAGAAGAATAACAATACCTTTTTCCCGAACAATTCGTCTTGATATCTGATTCAGAATTTCAGCAACTTCATTATCTTCAAACATTGATGCTTTCCTAAGACGTATGAGATCCAGAACCACATCAGGATTGAATTGTTTTCCATTCAGTGTGTATCGGATGTACATTCTTACTACATCATCCATGTCAAATCCTGTCTGAATACATGGGGGAAAAAGGTTAAAGCGTATCTGTAGCCAGATAGCTTTGCGACCAACAATATAATAAGAAAACCATTAGTCAAACAGCAGTAAGAATGGCCAAAATTAACCTAGACCAGTGACTTTTGTAAGGATAGTAACGAAGACAACAACAAACAATACGTTATCCTGCTAGAAACAACAAGTTGTGGCAGTAAGAAATTCTGTTGGGCATACCAAATGATGGCTGTGGGTTAAGCGCACCAGGATGCATCGTGTGTCCTATGGCCGTTATCTCATACTGGTGGCAGAAGGCGGGGTTTCCCTGTTGCTTTCCTCCCCTGGACTGGGCGGATCAAGTCACTGTCTTCATGTCTTCCTGCTTGCAAGAAGGATGTGTATCTCGGCTTTTTTTTTATTGTTTAGGCACACGTTAATCTGCTCGTAGGGATGCATGCAAGCATTATAAAAATGGCATTGTTAATGATGGATTTAGTGCAAAAGGCCCATTATTCTAGCAGAAAAGTGCAGGCGCAAGTACAAGTTAAGCCAATTAATTAATGAAAAAACTGTAGTAAGTAGTACTGTAAGCAGGGAGGCTGCCTCCAATTTGTATACATTGCATTACGAATTCACAGCACAAGGGAGCATGAGATGATACTACAAGCCTAGGAAGGAAATAAGCTTCTTCTATTACGGACGGATGGATAGAAGCTCAGCTTACAGGGACAAGAACAAACCAAGAAAGGAGCCACTTTTGTGATCAGATAATCTAATTAATCCTAAATCACAAGCTTCCATCGGATCCCAAGAACAGATAAAGCTTAGATTTATAGACATCAGAAGGCACCCTTTCTTGGGGTTAATTTCTTAGAACCAATGATCGAAAACCCTAAAGAAAAGTAATGCAATGATAACTGGAAGGAAAGCTAAATATCTTTGTCTTTCTCTTCCCTCTCCTTCTCTGCTCTTAATGAAGAAAATTAAGCAAGCCATCATGTAATTTTTAGAACTTCAGTGACATCAAATCCAGTCGTCGCCGCAACAACAGCTCGAGCTGGAACCTACAGGCGCACGACACAATGATAAGCAACCAAGCACTATTGTTGGATCCAACACAGGACGAAGGGTTGATGGCGGGGAGGAAGGGAGGAACCAGGGGAGGAACACAGTACCTCGACACGGGAAGGGGCTGGGGTCGGGGGGAGGAGGGCGAGGGAGCGCGCGCAGCAGACGGAGCTGAGGAGATTCTCGTCGACGCGGGAGAGGTTCATGCCGCCGCCCTGGATCAGGAGCAGGGCAGGAAGACGAGCGGCGAGGCCCCCGACTCGAAGAGCTCGCCGTCGCCGTAGAGGAGGGAGGGGCAGGGGATGAGAGAAGGCCAAGGGCGCGGTAGGCGGCAGCGCATCGCCCCGCATCTCAGCGGCGCCGTGCTCCCTCGGTGCGGCAGGGGACCATGGGCAGGAGCTGCCGCAGATCCGGCGGCGCCGAGGAAGAGAAAGGAGCAGAGGAGGAGGTTGCGTGTGGAGAAACCTGGGGCAGCTGGCCAATGAAAACGTGTTCCTAATCCGACGAATCGCTTCTCATTTCTTTTTTTGTCGACGACGTGGACATCGCGAGCAGGCGCTCTTTCTCCTCGACGAAGCGAACCTTTTGTCGCATAGTTAATCTGACGTGGAGAGCGCGAGGGCATGCCCATGATGCACACGTTAATGTTTCTCGATGTCGCTGCTGCTTGTGGTTTTCTAGCCAACTGCCTCACACAGACTGGCTTGCTCTAACAGCGGCAAACACGTTTCGTCTCGTGTCAACTGCTCCAACTTTTTCGTCAGGGCCGAAGTTTTTTTCATGGTAATACGTGTCTCATTTATATAAAATAAAAATCAAATTACAAGGCACGTAAGCATCAACCATACAAGACTGAAAAGGTAAAAAAATTCTATGCAAAATACCAGCGTATGTCCCTCTTCTTCGACACCACGGAAGCGGCCATCAAAGGGTAAAAAGACAGATCACCTCTTCACCCAAGCTCAACGCGGCTCCATCGCCGATCGGCAGCTTTACGGACCTCCAAAGTGGTTTGCCAGAAGCAAAACCATAGCCGTTGAAAGAATCAGACTGGGGCAACATGTCCCCGGACACGTCATCAAACTTCAGAACTGACACCCCCGCATGACGACGACGTCGGAGGAGAAAACCAGAACTGTCAGCCTTCAACCACAGACCCAGCACAAGATTCTCCATCTTCCAGCTGTCACTTGCGTAGACAACTGCCTCCGCGTATTCCTGGACGACAAAACCTCCCTGCTCCACCATGACGTCGGAGACAACGCCACAACAACGGGGACAGAGCAGAAGGAGAGACACACCTGATGGAGTCGCCGCCGCCGCCTCGCCAACACCATCCATGAACCCTAACGCTGCCGATATGAAAGGTCGGCAGAGACACGATGCCATCAACTCCGAGACGCCGCCGTGAACGGCATCACCGGTGTGGGAGTGAAGCTAAGACAGATTTATTCGTCCGGACACCGCTCCCACCATCCCAACGACGCAAAACCACGATCTATAGATCCAAAACCTAACTACAGAGCGAAGGAACGCCCCCCCTCCCTCTTGCCGCCAGAGCAGCGGCCTAAGGGAGAGGGGGCCAGCGTCCCGGCCGGTGGAGATCGGTGGAAGGAGATCGCCTCCCTAGTGGCCTGGCTATTGACGGCGGCTAGGGTAGGGAAAATGATTCGCGTGTATGCCCACGTACAAATGTGCATTCGGGGGAGAAGCTTATTAGTAGGGCCGAACGAGCATGCACCCAGACAGTGTCTCTTAAAACGGTTTTTTTTGTCACTTGAGTATTAGTTGTTGCTACTTATGCATCAACCGAGAGTAAATTGGCAAGTTTTTATCAGGATTTTGTAGCTAGGCTTGTTAGATCAGCCTCTTGTGTGAGGTCTTGTTCAAGTAAGTCGGTCGATGAGACGGGCGCAGGTTCGGTCCGCTAGTCACGAAGGATCCGTGTGTATGCCTGCGAGGAACCTACGACGTGTTGAACCTATGTATCCTTCCTTGTTGTGCGCGTATTCTCATGATATTTCCATGTACTGCTCGTGTGCTGTAGACTGTAGTTAGATAAATAACAGTTGTCGGTGCCTTGGAGCTAACTTCAATGAAACCGTATTCGATTCTCGTCAGTTCCCGAACAACGACTACCAGTTTTCCTTGGATCTAAATCCATCGGCACCAACGTTGTTCTCGACAATTCCATAAATGGCGGTTGTCGGTGCTTTGGAGCTAACTCTAATGGAATCATCTTTGATTCTCGTCAGATCGCGAACAATGACTACCGATCCCTTGGACCTAAATCCATCGGCTCCATCGTTGTTCTTGATGGTTCCATAAATGACGGTTGTCGGTGCTTTGGAGCCAACTCTAATGGATCCGTCTTTGATTCTCGTCAGTTCCTGAACAACGACTACCGGTCCCCTTGGACCTAAATCCATCGGCTCCATCGTTGTTCTTGACGGTTCCTTAAATGGCGGTTATCGGTGCTTTGAAGCTAACTCTAATGGATCCATCTTTGATTCTTGTTTGTTCCCGAACAATGACTACCGGTCCCTTGGACCTAAATCAAACAGATCCTTCTTTGAGTTTTGGCGGTTCCTGAACGGCGCTTACCGTTCCCTTGGAGCTAAATCAATTGTACTGCTTGATATTAGTTGCTTGAATTTAAATGCCTGGATCATATTTGTGTCTATTGTGGACGACCGGCAGAATAGTATCTAATCTTGTATCAAGAGTGTCATTAGAGAAACAGTTAGGACCTGTGTCCAATTAGGATGGCGCAAGTGCAAAGGAAAATAAAAAAAATTGAGGCATACTTTTTCATAACGTCTATGCACTCTGTCCAGCTTGATAAACCTTGATGATTACATTACTTGTTCTGTCACTTTGAAAATCCAATAAGAGCAGAAATTCGAAATAGACAGTAGTATTTTCACCCGCAAAAAAAGAAGACATTCTCGTATTTTGACTAGAGACTGTCTACCTAGTAACCATTACATGACCCCTCTTTCTGAAACCTCAGGGTTCAGTAAGATAGCTCGCAATGATTCATCAAATCGTGGTGGCTCGGATTGATAGGTATCCCCATGCAAATAAAAGTTCAGGTTCCTATTTGGGCATAGCACGACAAACACAACAATAATGTGAAGAACACATGTACTAATTGGTAGTTAGACTAGGGCTTAAATGCCCACAACTTGCTCTGAACAAGAGTGGTAGTAGCTCAAAATCGAGCGTGAACTTTTAGCTGAAAAATGGTGAAACAGTAGCAGTGGATGACACGAGCTGCTCACAGAGGATGTCGCAAAAACTCAAGCAACAGGTCAATATCTTCAGAAGCGCCACGGGCAAAGTACTCGTCACATGACCTCTTACATGTGTCTTCAGCTTGTAGTCGTTTACCATCCTTTTCCATTTTGGCTTCAGGTTCCAAATATGGATGATAAAAAGTAGAAAGTACTGGGAAAAACAATGAAAAAAGACAAAAAAAATAAAAGCGAAGAAACAAAATAAATTAAGGAAAACACAGAAAGAAACAAAGAAAACAAAAGTTTAAAGAAGAAAAAAGAAAAACAAAAAAACCAGGGGGGAAAGAAAACCAGGGAATAAATAAACCAAAAACTGGCAAAAAACAAAAAAGCTATGAGAAGACAAAATGAAACGAAGAAAAATAGGAACTGAGAAAAGACCTGGAGCGAGCGAATTCTACAGCGATCACTACAAGCTAGAACAATGGGCACCACACGCAGCGCCCGTGCTACAAAGTGGGTTAGCCCGCTATTAGGAATCAGTACGGGCGACATATAGCCCTGGCGAGACCTGCTTCCATCTCGCGTGGGCGCGCCTATGTCTTGCTTGTGCGAGACCAAGGGCCCTAAAGGCAATCACAAAATTTTAAACTTGTACCTAAAAATTGTTCCTGACATGTACAAAATATGTAGGATGTGTATGGAAAAAGTAGAGATCCAAAAATATATGTTTTAAAAAATTAATCATGTATATGGAAAATGGTAAACATGCATATCTAAAAACATTAACATTTATAAAAAATGTATCTATTAAATAAGAAGAATGCACGATGTGTATAAAAAATAGACATCAAAACTATATTAAAATATATATTTTATTCATATATATGAAAAATGTTAAACATGTATTGAAAGAAATATAGATGTATATCACAGATGTATAGCATGTAAGAAAACAATAGAATCAAAACGAAAATATTTAACATGTATTTGAAAAATGTAAAACATGTACAAACAATATGTTCTTGATGTGTACTAAAATGTACAATGTGTAATAAAAAAATGTAGACATGTGCTGTAAAAAGTAGAGGGGAAAACAAAAGAAAACCAAATAAATAAATGAAATGAAACTAAAGAGAAAAAGGAAACAAAAAAGTGATGATAAATATTGCAAAAAAGAAAAGAAACAAAGAGGCCAAAAAAGTTGAGAAATAAACAAAGAAAACCATAAAAAAGGAAAAAGAAAAAAAAAAGGAAAATGTGTATAAACCGTATAAGCAATGAAGAAACCGGTGAAAAACAAAAGAAAATTAAAGTTATACCAAAGAAAACCAGTGAAGAAACAAAATGGCCAAAGAAAAAACTACAACGAACAAACGTCAGGCGAGTCCTAAGCTAATGGGCTGGCCCACTCGCGTTGTTCCTGAAGCGAGAACAATTTCCATTTAGCATGAAGGGAGATATAGCTCTCGTGAAATTAGTCAGCCTTTGGCAACAAATGTCATAAGTACACCTCTTCATGGACCACGAGGTGCGCGAGACAAAGAGGCGTGAGCGACCCAAGTTCATTATTTCCAGCTGGCAAGAGACCACTTTCCTTCCAGGAGCTCTTGTTTGGAAGGAGCAACTAATTAAGGATATCCTTAAGAAAAAAGAAAAAGGGTTTTCCCCCACTTTATATTATAAAGCATACCATCAAGCATCCAAAGTCACAAAGTCAAGTACAATAAGTCATAGAATCATGCTGGGGGCACAGCAAGACAAGCCCCAAATAAAGCTAAAAGGAGACTCTAATCCGGCTCGGGGGGAGGAGGTGGTGGCGGTGGAGGAGGAGCAAAAGACGCTGCCAAGGCAGGAAGACCCGCCATGATGTTGTCGATGACGCTGCGGTCGCTCCGCTTACTAAGCGGTCTCCAGAGCTGCAAGAAGCCACACATTTTGTAGATCACATCAGTCACGCGAGATGGAATCACTCGTTCGATGACTAATTTATTATGGGTACACCAAAGGGACCAGGCAAGGGTACCTAGCGCGACCCAAATAGGGGCGTGCCTAGACCCGGGGAGCCTAAAGACCTCCCCGAACAAATCTGGGAGGTTGTCATGGCACCACGTGCCCCCAACCACCTCCCGGAAGCAACTCCATAAGAACTGAGCTGCCGGGCACCGGAAGAAGATGTGGTTGCAATCTTCCGGTACCAGACAAATGGGGCAGAGACCATCCCCAGGTCCATTACGCTTACGGACCTCAGTGCCTGAGGGGAGGCGTCCTCGAACCCATTGCCATAAAAATATACGGATCTTCAGGGGGAGTTTGATTTCCCAAAGCACCGCTAGCTCCGCTGGACCAGGAGTGGGAACAATCGCCTGGTAAAGAGATCTAGTCGAAAATCTACCACTTGGCTCGAGGTGCCAAGAAAGCGCATCCGGCTCCAGAGCGGGGGAGTGTAGGACAACACACTCAAGTAACTCCTCCCATTGCGCGAGTTCAACCGCCCCGAAGGTGCGGCGGAGGGCAATCGCGCCTAGATTCACTAGGGCTGCAGCCACGGAGATCTATGTGCGTACACAGATAGAGAAAAGCGCAAAAAACGATCTGCAAAGGGGCGGGAACTCACCCATCTGTCCAGCCAAGATAGGGTGGCATCACCGGAGCCTATCTGGATGGAGGTCCCAATGCGCAGGACCGGGAACAGAGGGATCACTGATTGCTAGAATTGGGAACCTCCAGTCCTAGACGCAAACGCAAGCGGTTGACCACGAAGGTACTTCCCACGGATAATCTGACGCCACGGGCCACCCTCCTCAGTCTGGATCCGCCAAAGCCATTTGGACAGGAGGGCGATATTCATTCGCTTAGAGGAAATAACCCCCAAGCCTCCCTGGTCCTTCGGTTTACAGATCTCGGACCACTTGACCATGTGGTACTTCTGTTTATTGTTCTCGCCTGCCCAAAAGAATCGGGAGAGTAGTTTGGTAACTTCATGATGGAGGGATTCGTGTAGGCTATAGAATCCCATGATATACATCAATAAGCTAATAAGGGAGGAGTTCGAATCACTCGAGCGGCTTTGGAAAGCCACCTCCCTTGCCAAGGCTCCATTCTAGGTTGGAGCTTGGCGATTATTGGACGGAAGTCCTTCTCCTGGAGCCGAGCGAAGGACCCCAAGCGGCAGTTCAAACGGTTAGCAATCCGCTGGGCCTCCCCTTGAGAATATCCCAAGACCATTACCTCGCTCTTGGCAAAGTTTATCTTGAGGCCCGACATTTCCTGGAAGTAGAGGAGGAATTTGAGGTTCTGAATATCTTCGTCGGACCCTTCCACCATCATAATGGTGTCATCCGCATATTGGAGGTGGATCAAACCCCCATGGGCCACCAAATGGGGGCAAATCCCCCTGATGTGACCCGCGCGCTTGGCCAAGTCCAGAATCGAAGCGAGCGCATCAACCACAAGGTTGAAGAGAAATGGGGAGATCGGGTCTCCCTGTCGGACCCCTTGGCCAGTCAAGAAGTAAGGTCCAACCTCCCCATTAATGTTTACAGCCGTCCGGCCACTCGTAACTAACTGCATCACTCGGGCCACCTAGTGAGGGTCGAAGCCACGCTTCAGCAACACTTCCCGAAGGAAGGACCAATGAACGGTATCATAGGCTTTATGGAAATCGATCTTGAAGAACACCGCACGGAGGTGTTTGCTCTTAACCTCATGGATAATTTCATGGAGGGCAAGGATCCCATCCAAGATATATCTCCCTTTCGTGAAGGCCGACTGGTTCGGATGATGAATCCGGGGAGCAATAAGGGCCGCCCTAGTGGCGTACCCTTTCGCGAGGATCCGAAATATCACATTGAGCACTGTGATAGGGCGGAATTGTCTAATGTTTGCCGCACCCGGAACCTTGGAAATCAAGGAGATAATCCCGTAGTTAAGTCAGGACACGTCGAGGGTTCCCCCAGAAAATTTGCTGAAAAGATCAAGGATGATATCCTTAACCATCGACCAGAAAGCCTGAAAAAACCGGACCGGCAAGCCATCAGGGCCTGGGGCCGAGATCGAGTTCATAGCTTTGACAAAAGTCTCAACTTCCGCGGCGTCGAAGGGGGCAAGCAGGGTCGCATTTTCCTTGGGGGAAACCTGTTGGTCGCGTGACCAGATGTGGTCGGCAAGGGCGACACCATTTCGGGTCCGTCCTTGAAATAGAGACTTGTAAAAGTCGTCAACTAGCAGGCGGATAGCCTGGGGGTCCTGAAACAACTGTCCACCCTCCCAAAGGAGGGGGATGGAACAACGTCGTCTACGGCCATTGGCGATAGTCTGGAAGTAAGCAGTGTTGGCATCCCCAAATAGCACCCAGTTAATGGAGCCGCGTTGGCGCCAAAACTCTTCCTCCTTGGAGTAAATCTCCATGAGGGAATCCTCCAAATTATATCTATGCATCCATTCCTCAGCAGAGATCCCTGCGATATCTGCACGGAGGTCAAGGGCACGGATCTCCTCGAGGAGGGAAGCCTTCTAAATCCGAACATCCCTCCCATTGTTCGCCTCCCATCTCTTCATAAACTGCCGGGATCGTTTGGACAAATGATGCCACTCATCAAGGATCGACATCTGCCTATGGGGCTCAGCACGAGCTGAGACCCAGTGGGTCTGGACGGCTTCCATAAAGCCTGGTTGCCGGAGCCAGAAATTCTCGAAACAGAACTGCGGGGGAGGGCGCAGTCGTTCATCCGTAGAAGCTAAGAGGAGAGGAATGTGGTCCGACCCAATACGGGTAATATCCTGGAGAGATGCCAAAGGGAACCGGAGTTCCCAATCGGGAGAGACAAACACCCGATCAAGCACACTAAGGGTTGGGGAAACCTGTCTATTCGTCCAGGTAAATCTCGGCCCCACCCTGTCTAGCTCAAGGAGACCCAAATCTGCAACCCAGTCATTGAAACGACGCATCTCTGCCAAGTCCACCCGAGAGTTATTCTTCTCCTCGGCGGACCGAAGGAGGTTAAAGTCGCTTCCAACCACGACCGGGAGGGTTGCGGAAGAAATCTTGGCATGAAGTTCCGCCAAGAAAGCGGCGGACCGACTGTGATCGGTTGGGCCATAGACCACGATGATCTCCCATTTGAAGTTCACGTCGCGTTCCCAGATTTCCATACTAACAAAGTGGGCTCCACGGTCCATGGAGCCCACCTCAAAGGTGGCATCCTTCACACCTAAAAGGATGCCACTGGAGTGACCTGTCACCCCACTAGATGGCAGCCAGTGCCAGGCAAAAATATGTCTACTGAGACGCTCAAGTTCTATAAGAGAGAACTCAGTGTGCATTGTCTCTTGGATCGCCACTACATATATGGCTTCGTCACGCATGTATTCTATGAGCTGCCTGCGGCAGCCATCATGGCCGAAGCCCCGCGGGTTCCAAAATAGAGCGCGCATGATCACTCGCCTAACGGGTCCTCCCTGGACCCAACTGTGGAGGCAGCACTAAGAGCACAGCGTAACTGAGTAGTACGAGATTGAGTCCGGCCACGAACCTCACCTGGGTCAGCCTCAGAGACGACCCGACCGCGGGGACGGCGAGGTGGAGGGGTGGGGGCCTCCGCAACTACTGCCGCCTCGCGAGCCCTAGTGGCTGTGAGGTGGCCCTACAGGATCTCTTTGGCCTGGAGGGACGCAAGCTGCTCAAGGACCGGGCCCTTCTCGCCACGGAAAACAATAGCTGAATCAGCCGCTACCTTGGCAAGGTGACCAAGAGGAATCCTAGCAAGAGCGGAGAAGGACGCATCACATATATCATCGAAATCAGAACAAGGGGCTTGGGAATTGGACGGACCTGTGTCGAGGTTGCGGATGGCGGCACGTCGCGAAGCCTTCTTCACCGCGTTCGGGAAGGCCCCGGACAGTCCCGTCGCTACCCCAAGCTTGGCACTCTTCCGGGCATACGACACCAGGGTAGAGGCCGAACGAGGGCGGCCCCGGGACCTGGGTGACCTGGAGGGAGACGAAGGAAGCGGGACCACGGAGACCTCCGGAGGCGTCGGTGCCGAGAGGTCCTCCCGGCCTGGCGCCGGAGACACCAGCCACGGGGAGGATGGAGGGCGAACCTCCATGCTGCTCCGGCTGACCTTGCTCCCCTCCTCTTCAGATACGGACAACGAAGGGAGGAAGGGAGGAGGGAGGGTGGCGGCCTCGTCGAGCATGGCCGCGATGGCCGCAATGTCCTCAGACTCGTCCCCCGGATTGGTGTCGAAGGGGCCATGACCCATGCTGTGAGTGGTCGAGGGGTGAGAGGAGCCAGCAGGAGGAATGTCATCCCTAGAGTCAGTCGAGTCATCGTCAAAGGCCTCAGAGCGGGGAGAGTCGCGACGAGGCTCTCGGGAGGAGCCCGGAGCATCAGCGCCCCCACCTGAACCTGGAGCGGCGCCATCTCCCGCCTCTGGGTTGAGGGGATCGGAGGAAACGAGCAGGTCGTAGCCAACGTCATTTAAGAATATCCGGATCGTCGTCTTGAGCTTGGAAGGATTGGGGGACTTGATCTGCATCCACACAGCAGGGCCCTTGGGCAGGGAGGCACTGTCGATCGCCATGAACTTGCCCAACAGACGGGATAAGCCGCGGAGGACACCCTCGTCGCGAGCCGGTGTAGGAAGCCCGCGAATCTACACCCACACTGTGGACAGGGTGGCCACCACCAGAGGGTCCACCAACAGTATTGAGATGCGGACTGAGAGCTGGTTGAGGGCGAGCGTGAGTCTGGCCCTGTGGGTGCCATAGCGGAGGCTGACCGGGTCCGGAAAGACCGTCGTGAACTCCCGGTCCGAGATCGGGGTCACCTCCCAATCCCAATCGGGGTTGAACAGGTGGCGAAGCTCCTCAGAGATGATGGCCGGGGAAGCGGTCCGGCCATCCAGGACCGAGATGAGAGCGGTCATGGGCGGGGTGGCCCGGGACTCAGGAAGGTCCATCTGGAAGAAGCCTAAATCATCCAACGCATACCCAAACAACCCAAGTGTCCCAGGGGGCTGGTGCACCGGGCAGAGGACAGCGGGGTGATCTGTCCTCTTGCATAGGTAGCAAGCTGGTGCCTTAGGGCAATCTCCTGACAGTGCCCGACCACCCCACAGTTGAAGCACATGGCCGCGGACGGGAGAGGAGCCGTCACCACCGAAGGGTTCGTGGCCGAGGACGTCGGGCCACCCGGTTGGGGTTGGGCACCCTTCTTCTTCTTCTTAGCAAATGTGCCCCGTCCGTTGCGGTTATTGTTGTTATTGGAACCCGACGGGGGGAACTGAGCCTGACGCCGAGGGGGATCATAGTGCCGCGGGGGCGAGGTTGCCGCCCGGTCAGGCCGAGGAGGAGAGCAAGAGCGGCGAGGAGGGGATCGCCGGTCCCGGTCCTGTTCCCGGTCATGGCCATGGCCGCGCTAAGACTCCGGGAAAGGGTCGCGGGTGCGCGTGGAGCGCCAAGGGACGGCATCGGCCTCGGCCTGGCCAGGACCGCGGAGAAGGTCCTCGCGCAGCTCCGCCTCCCAACGGGATCCATCCGGGGTAGGGCGGCGAGACTCGGCCGGAGCCGCAGGCTCCCGTCCGCCAGCCTGACGCTTGGGGCGGGGGACCCCATCTCCGGCCACCCGGGTCATGGCCGAGACCGCTGCGGGGGAGGAGTGGGTGCTGGTGGAGGGGAGCAGAGGAGCGGCGAGGGGGAGGAGGCG
>NC_057812.1:112611846-112613423 GCF_018294505.1 Triticum aestivum
GGCGGCGGGGGAGGAGAGGGGTGGGGGGAGGGCGCGGATGGGGGGCATAAGGGGGCAGGCCGTCCCAAAAACCCTAGCGAGGACGCTGGCAGGCCGTCGGGCGGAGGTGGGGCAACGCCCCATCGGGTGGAGTGGGGAGGGCCACACAGGCCAGTCCAGGAAGCCTCCAGGGGCCCAACACCTACCCTCGTCCCAGTCGGCCCAACGGGCCCGGTACGGCCCAACCCATCCCGGGGGGAGGGAGGGAAGGTAGGGTTTCCCGCAACCCGACGGGCGCCGCCGCCACCACAGGCACGCCGGCCGGCGCCACCGACGACGAGCGGAAGGGGCGGAAGCGTGGACCGCGGAGAACCAGCGAAGGGGAGGAGGTCGACGGCGGGGTCCAACTTCCCGGAATCGCATCGGAGAAATGCGCCGGAGAGCGTCACCAAGACAGTGCCGCCGCGCCCACGTCGGACCTTCCGGCCACCCCCCAAGCACGAGCTCGGGACCCACGACCACGGCGTCCGGCCTCCCGGCGTGGAGCCGTTGGTGGTGGGGAAGGTGGTGCCTGACGGGCCAATGGCCGCGCCGGCAAAGGAAGGCGGGGCGGGGAAGAAGCGGACAGCGTCGCCGGTAGCCCGAGCACGGGGGCGAGGCACTCGGCAAGGCGGTCCCTAAAGCGGCGAGGGCGGTGAGGCAGGCCCGCCGCGACCGCCGCAGCCTCGGCTAGGTCCTCCTCAGCCGCCAGATCCGCCCAGCAAGAGCAGTCCGAGGCTGGCAGCAGGAGGAGGGGCGGCGAGCAGGGGAGGGGGGACGCGCCATGGGGGGCGCACCAGCAGAGGAAGCGGGCGGGGAGGGGCCGGCGGGACGGGGAAGGCCGGCGTCGGCGGCCAGCGCCGAGGTGAGCGACAGCCGAGGCGAGCGTGCAGTCGCCATCCCCTCTCCGGGAACGGTAAGGGTATCCTTTGGAAGGTTTCTATAAAGGTCACTTTTTTATGCATGTGAGTGCGCCAAGTTGTGGACCCAGCCACCATTGCGTGTCACACACTGGGTGCACCGTCGGGATTTCGGTTTTTATTTCATGTGTTGTTAGTGTATGTTTTGGTTTTTTAGCTTTTGCTTAGTTTTCCCTAGGTTTTGGTGAAAAATACATTTGTAATTTTTTTCACGAAGCAGTGCTTTACAGTGAGAAGTACAACATGTGCTTCTGCGAGAAGCACAACTAGGCTTTTTGAAAAGAGAAAAAGCGCACATATGCTTCCACGAGAAGCACAACTATGCTTTCCGTAAAGGGAAAAGCACAACTGCACTTCCTTGAAAAAAGGAAAAGCACAATATGTACTTTCACGAGAAGCACATTATGATGGTGCAAAATACCATCAGATCCCTCGGTAGGGGTCCAAATGCAGCTGGAAATCTTAGATCGGAGAACACACGAGGATTTTACCGAGGTTCGAGCCTCCGCAGAGTAATACTCTACATCCTGCTTGCTTTGATTATTCATGATGGAGGGGTACCTCGTAAGAAGGGTTACAAATGATGTATGAGATTGCTCCCGAGAGTTTCTACCAGAGATCCGATCATGAATGTTTCCA
>NC_057812.1:113590421-113605408 GCF_018294505.1 Triticum aestivum
GGATGGCTGGATGAACAGTAGACGGTGGAGGGGTGCCCGTGGAGGGGTGGTTGAACAGGACCCCGTGGTGTGGAGGGCTGGATGAACAATAGACGGTGGAGGGGTGGTTGAACAGTAGCCGATGGAGTAGCGCGCGGTGGAGGCTGGATGAACAGGAGCCCGTGGAGGCTCGATGAACAGGAGCCCGTGGAGGCTGGAGGAGGTCGATGGTGGAGATGAACAGTATCCCATGGAGTCCCGTTTTGCGGTACGCCACACCCCTCCCGATGAACAGGACCCCCGTTTCGACCGTAGCGCTCCAACACAAGTCCGTTTCGTTCGTTTTGCGGTATGCCACACCCCTCCCGATCAACATGACCCCCATTTCGACCGTAGGAGGTCCGTTTCCTCCGTTTTGCGGTACGATAGACCCCTCCCGATGAACAAGATCCTGTTTCAAACGTGGCCGGTCGAACACAAGGTCATTTCCTCCGTTCTGCGGTACGCAGGCCTCGTTTCCATTGCCTATTCCGTCCAAGCCCTCCCGATGAACACGACGCATTCCGTTGCCTCCCGATGAACACGACGCATTCCGTTGCCTCCCCATGAACACGACGCATTCCATTGCCTCCCCATGAACACGACGACGACGCTGTTTCTCTGTTCCGACCCAGCCATGTACATGAGCCCTGGCCGTACGTATGCGCAAGTAGGCGTTCGAGACCCCGCCCGTATGTACACATACGTGGCCGTATTTTCTTTCTTACACCCTGGCCATTGTACGTACGTGTACATGCTACGTGCGCGCCTCTACTATGACACGTGCGTGCCTCTACATCGACTAGTATATATGTACGTACACGTTCGTGACCAGAATGACAATGCTACGTACGCTTCGACCAGGTGGGTCCTGACTGTCAGACACTTCCTTGCGTGCGAAGATGTAGCTGGTGGGTCCCAGAAGTCAGGGGGGCGAAATACGGTGGCCCATCCGGTGGGTCCCTGCTGTCAGGTGGAGGAATAATTATCTTGCATGTAATAAGGAGGCACTTCCTTGCTGCGGCCGTGGACCCAGCTGTCAGCCTCTCCACGTACAGTCCACGTCCGATGGAAGCCATTCCTTGACCACATTGACCATGCTGTGCTGAGAGCACCAGGGCGGTGGACGACGACGAGGCCTAGGAAGGGGACGACGCGGAGCCGGGGAAGACGCGGCAGTGGATGCCCACGCGTAGAGGAGTACGAGGGTTCACTGGTTCGCTGCAGTGTGAGGCCGCCGTCGCCGTAGAATAACAGGGGGTGTGGGTGAGTAGAGGGATGGCCTGGCCAGCGATGGGAGTAGTAGGGGGCGGTGAGGCCTCCGCCGCATCGCAGCCGGCCACGGGAGGCAGGAGCACGAGGCACGACCGACGCTGGTTTGGGCGGCTAGAGCAAGAAGACCAGAGGTTGAAGAAGCACTACGGCCGTTGGATGGACATCGTACGGTCACTGGAGCTAGAATCGTGCATATTGACTAAGTTGACAAAGCCCTCCGTCCCCGTCAACTTAGTAGGCCCACAAGTCAGCCTCCCACCACGGTGGGTCCCAGCTAGCAGGGGCTATCCATTTTTTTGAGCGTAATAAGGAGGCACTTCCTTGCGTGCGAAGATATAGCTGGTGGGTCCGAGCTATCAGCGGCGGTAATGTTTTTTTTGCGAAATACAGAGGCCCTTTTGGTGGGTCCCTGATGTCAGGTGGAGGAATCATTATTTTGCGCCTAATAAGGAGGCATTTCCTTGTGTGCGGCCGTGGACCCAGCTGTCGGCCTCTCCACGTATAGTCCACTTCAGATGCATGTCGGTCGTTGACCATGTTGACCAGGCTACGCCGAGAGCACCAGGGCAGTGGACGACGGCAGGGCCTAGGAAGGGAACGACACAGAGGCAGGGAAGACTCGGCAGTTGTTTCCCACGCGGAGGTGAGTACGACTGTATGAGGTTTACTGGTTCGTCTGCCGTCGCCGGAGAATAACAGCAGGTGTGGGTGAGTAGAGGGATGGCTAGGCCAGCAATGGGAGTACGGTGGGGCGGTGAGGCCTACACGGCAGCACAGCCGGCCGCGGGGAGGAGGGAGCAGGCAGTCCCGCCCGCGCTTGTTTGGGCAGCTGGAGCAGGAAGAGCAGAGATTGAAGAACCACGACGACCATTCGATGGACATCCAACAGTCACTGCTTGTGTGTCAACCTTTTTTTTAGGAAAGCCTCAAATCTGTGGAAAACATCATACATCTCATCTGCCATTATTTCTAATAATTTACAGCGCATTTGCTAATTCTTAAGGTTTTTTGAGCCCATATTCTTTTTGTTAGCATTACAGCCCATATTGTGGCCACGGTTAAAAAATTAACGAAATCTTGCATATTTCGGTGCGGTCCGAACTATTTTTAATCCCAAAATTTCGACTCACATTCAAACTGATTTAAAAAAATAAATGTATATCAATATAAAATCCAACAAATTCTCCACACATAAAAATTAATGTAATTTAAAATCTCGGAATGGAAAAAAAGATATTTTAAACTAATTGCCGGTTTGATGTGTTTTAAAAATGTACATCCCATTTCTCATTACTGATGGGACATTTTCTCGGCCAGCCGAATGAAGCTCTCCTCATCTTGAAAGATTTGCAGCCCAACAGGCCTGACAAAGTGACTTACTTGTCAAATCACAAAAAAACTGGGTTGTGGCCGTGGACGTAGCTGTCAGCCTCTCCACGTACAGTACTCTTCCGATGGAAGTCGGTCGTTGACCACATTGACCACGCCGCGCCGAGAGCACCAAGGTGGTGGACGACAGCGAGGCCTAGGAAGGGGACGACGCGGAGCCGGGGAAGACGCGGCAGTGGATGCCCATGCAGAGAGGAGTACGAGGGTTCACTGGTTTGGCTGCGGCGTGAGGCTGCCGTCGCCGCAGAATAACAGGGGGTGTGGGTGAGTAGAGGGATAGCATGGGTCTGCGGTGTGAGTAGTAGGGGGCGGTGAGGCCTTCACGGCATCACAGCCGACCACGAGAGGCAGGAGCACGCGACATGACCGGCGCAGCTTTAGGCGGCTGGAGCAAGAAGACCAGAAGTTGAAGAAGCACTACGGTCGTTGGATGGACATCGTACGGTCACTGGAGCTAGAATCGTTCATATTGACTAAGTTGACAAAGCCCTCCATCCTCGTCAACTTAGTAGGCCCACAAGTCAGCCTCCCACCATGGTGGGTCCCAACTAGCAGGGGGAGTATTCATTTTTCTGTGCGTAATAAGGAGGCACTTCTGGTGGGTCTGAGCTGACAGCGGGGGGGGGGGAATGTTTTTTCGTGAAATACGGTGGTCCGTCCGGTGGGTCCCAACAGTCAGGGGCAAACGTTTTTTTGCAAAATACGGTGGCCCATCCGGTGGGTCCCAGCAGTCAGGGGGGAAACGTTTTTTCCGCGAAATACTGGTGGCCCATCCGGTGGGTCCCTGCTATCAGGTGGAGGAATAATTATTTTGTGCGTACTAAGGAGGCACTTCCTTGCGGCTGCCGTGGACCCAGCTGTCAGCCTCTCCATGTACAGTACTCTTCCGATGGAAGTCGGTCGTTGACCACATTGACCACGCCGCGCCGAGAGCACCATGGCGGTGGACGACGGCGAGGCCTAGGAAGGGGACGATGCGGAGCCGGGGAAGACGCGGCCGTGGATGCCCACGCGGAGAGGAGTACGAGGGTTCACTGGTTCGGCTGCGGTGTGAGGCTGCCGTCGCCGCAGAATAACAGGAGGAGTGGGTGACTGGAGGGATGGCCTGGCCAGCGGTGGGAGTAGTATGGGGACTGTGAGGCCTCCGCGGTAGCATAGCCGGCCACGGGAGGCAGGAGCATGCGGCACGACCGGCGTTGCTTTGGGCGGCTGGGGCAAGAAGACCAGAGGTTGAAGAAGCACTACGGCTGTTGGATGGACATTGTTGACCACGCCGCGCCAAGAGCACCAGGGCAGTGGACGACGGCGAGGCCTACGAAGGGAATGACACAGAGCCGGGGAAGACATGGCAGTGGCTGCCCACGCGGTGGAGAGTACGAGGGTTGACTGGTTCGGCTGCCGTCGCCGGAAAATAACAGGAGGTGTGGGTGAGTAGAGGGATAGACAGGCCAGGGATGCGAGTATGATGGGGCCGTGAGGCCTTCCCGGCAGCACTGTCGGCCACAGGAGGCGGGAGCAGGCGGTTCCGACGGCGCTGATTTGGGCGGCTGGGGCAGGAAGATCAGAGACTGAAGAAGCACGATTGCCGTTAGATTGACATCTAACGGTCTGACGCTGGTAGAGTCGATTGTCGACATAGTTTCTTTCTTGAGGAACCTTGTGTACGCATGAACTTAGTAGGCCCACAAGTCAGCCTCCAAATATGTGGCAGACAACATAAAGCCCATTTTCTATTTTTTATAATTTGCAGCCCATTTGCTAATTCTTAAGTAATTTATTACATCCTATTTTCTGCCCAGGACCACGGTCAAAAAGTCCAACCTTATTTTGCATATTTTGGTGGAGTCCGACCCGAAATGATAAACATTTTTGAAGAACTTATTGATTTGCCAAAAAAATCGTTTTGTTTTTGTAAGCAAATAAGACGTGGGACAATTTCGTTGGTTTAAGGGAAAACCAGTGGTAAAAAAATCAGCGCTGGGTGGGAAAAAACAACAAAAATAAGGATGTAAATATGAAAAGGGAATTTTATGTGTTTTCAATATAATGATACGTGTATATGAACTAGTAAAACTATAGGTAGAGATTAGGAAACGGATGTAGGACATGCGTTTCAAGAGGAAAATAGAATTGGGCTGTGTGTTTGATTCAGTAAAAAAACTGCCTGCGGATGTTGTAAGACAAAATATAACTAACGCTGGCGGGCCAGAGGCCAGTAGATACCTGCTGGATCTTTGTGCCCTGTTGTCGTCATGGGCTGGGCCTGTTAAAAACAAAACAACCCTGGGCAATCTACAACCTAGTTGAAACTTACTCGACCTGAAAAAACAATATACATGCTCAATAAACGAGAGAATTCTGCAAGTACAGACTGATAACTTGGATGCAGCACGAATATTGTTTTTTATCGTGATAATAAGTGCATGCACTTGTTTCGAAAAAATTGGAGAACTGGGAATTCAAATGACGGGTGCTTATGCTACCCATCAAATAAAAACCAGGTGCCTGAAAATTCGTTTCGAAACAAATGATTCAACTTTATATCCACGTCGACCCTCGGCATGATGGTTGGAAGCAAATGCAAGTTCATACCAAAAGATCGTTAACAACAATACCAACTTGCGGATGACAAGGTAGTACAACTACCAATACCAAACTAACTTATAATCTTTTTACTCCTGTCCCTAGTGTTCGTCTGGTAGAAAATCTTGCAGAGGACCAGCTCCTGCTCCTTCTCTTGCTCCAGGTCCCCGAGGTGGTACTGGTGCATCACCCAGTTGGTCCTCTGCTGGTCGAAGTTCTTGTTGGTGTGCAGCACCAGAGCCTTTTTTGCTGCCCGTCTGCTGGCCGTTAACCATCACCGGCAAGGTATTGCCGGTCTTGTGCCACATTGCGTGCATGCCGCACTCCGACTGTATCTTGCGACGCATCCACGCGCCCCTTTTGAATGCCCTGGAATTGCGATGGAAGAAATGCTTCCTTAGGCCACTCAGTGTGATACCTGCAGTATTGTGGAATACATGTTTTATTGTACCTAGTTGGCATTTTCATAACATCTTTGGCATGTTGCAGTCACTTGTTTCACTTTTTATTAACTGTCAAATTGTAATTTCTTCACCAGGTCTGCGTCTAAAAAGAAAAATAGAGCTATAAACAAAGTAATATGTTTGTGCAAGTAGACGGCCGATCGGTGTCTTACCTGGAAGTTTGTCAGGTTGGGTGTAACATATGCCGTGCTCGCTGTCGATGGTTGGTATGAACAAATCGATGAGAGACTGAAATCTCGCGCTATCAGCACTCATGTCGGTGTCAAAACCGGTGGATCTCGGGTAGGGGGTCCTGAACTATGCGTCTAGGCCGGACGGTAACAGGAGGCAAGGGACACGAAGTTTTACCCAGGTTCGGGCCCTCTCGATGGAGGTAAAACCCTATGTCCTTCTTGATTAATATTGATGATATGGGTAGTACAAGAGTAGATCTACCACGAGATCGGAGAGGCTAAACCCTAGAAGCTAGCCTATGGTATGATTGTTGTTGTTTATCTTGTCCTATGGACTAAAACCCTCCGGTTTATATAGACACCGGAGAGGGTTAGGGTTACACAAAGTCGGTTACAATGGTAGGAGATCTGCATATCCGTATTGCCAAGCTTTCCCTCCACGCTAAGGAAAGTCCCTTCCGGACACGGGACGAAGTCTTCAATCTTGTATCTTCATAGTCCAGGAGTCCGGCTGAAGGTATAGTCCGGCCATCTGGACACCCCCTAATCCAGGACTCCCTCAGTAGCCCCTGAACCAGGCTTCAATGACGATGAGTCCGGCGCGCAGATTGTCTTCGGCATTGCAAGGCGGGTTCCTCCTCCAAGTACTTCATAGAAGATTTTGAACACAAAGATAGTGTCCGGCTCTGCAAAATAAGTTTCCACATATTGCCATAGAGATAATAATATTTACACAAACCTAATCTGCTGACGTATTCCGTAGTGTGACACACCACGACCAAGCCTTTATCCGAGTCGTTTCATTATCCCACCTCAGCGCGTCATGCGAGGCGGTTTCCTTGGCACGTCTTGTTAAAGCAGAGATCGTGTCCCCTTATCCCGGGATTCTCATCAATATGGGCGTGGGTAACCCAACCGCTTCTAGGACTCCTAGATTATAGGCAAGTCCAAACGGACACGGAGAGGACGCTTGATATTCACCCTCTTTATAAAGGGGACAAGGCTTTTATTTTTCCCTCCCGTGTTCAATCGAATCCTTCCCCCACCTCAAGCTCAAACGCCCGAAGCTCAGGTCAGGTGCCCCGAACCTTCAGTCATGTCCGGATCTAGCCTTCAAGGCCGATGGGTGCCTTCCTCCATCATGGAAGAAGACATCAAAAAGTTGAAGGAGGCCAGATATCTGACCGCCGAGATTTTGCATCGGCTGCCTCCCCGAGGGCAGGCCGTCCCCACCCCCGAACCCAACGAGAATGTCGTGTTCGTCTCCCACTTCCTCCGAGGTCTAGGCCTTGCTCTGGATCCTTTCGTCAGGGGTTTGATGTTTTACTACGGGCTAGACTTTCATGATCTAGCTCCGGACTCCTTTCTTCATATCACGACATTTATTGTCGTGTGCGAGGCCTTCCTCCGGGTTACCCCTCACTTTGGCCTATGGCTCAAGACCTTTGAAGTGAAGCCGAAGATGTTCGAGGGGCAACACGCAGCATGTGGAGGTGCCTTAATACGCAAGATGACGGGAGCTCCGTGGTCCAAAGGTTCCATCCGAGAGGTGTCTGAATTGTGGCAACAGGAGTGGTTCTACATCACGGCTCCTAGAAGTGCCAAGTGGGCGGCCCCCCTGTTTTCCGCTCGGGCCCTCCACCACAGCTGATGTCATGGATCAACAGAGGTCTGAGCTGGGATCCAGCCAAGGACGTACCTATACTGCAAATCCGCATTCGGGATCTCTTCAATGTAGATTTCAGTTTGGTTGCGGTAATACAGGTTATGCTGGTTCGTCAAGTCCAGCCCTGCAAACGCCGGCCTCTTCGCCTGTGGGAGTTCAATCCTGAGGGACCGCGTGCCATTCAAAATTTTCTCGGCCTGACGCACGAGGAGATGTACAAGTCATTCTTCGGACCTCAGGTGGAGTGTCCGGAAATCACGAGGACGTGGGCCTGAGTAGTAACCGCGCCGCCGAACAGGTAAGGCATCTTCCGGCCGAACATACTATCTTTCCTTTGTTACGAAGTTATTTCTGAAAGTTCACTTTTTGACCAGGACTGGCTAACAAAGGCGAAGTTGATTCGGTGTTCGGCCCCCCTCCCTGAGGGTTTGGAAAATCCGGTATTGGAAAAGATGCTCCAGACCACACCTTGCCCGGAGCCCTTGAAGGAAGATACTGTGGAGGATAATGCGGGAGGACGCGGGCCCCCAACGCTGCCCATTCTAGCCAAGGGAGCGAGCATCTCCATAAAGGAAGACGTCCAGAAGAGGAAAAGGACTGCGCCCGGGGATTCGGAAGCCAAAGCTTCCAAACGGGAGAAGAAGTCTCCCACAGAGGGTCCTACCTTGGGGGGCGCTGTTGCCGCACAAAGTCCGCGGGGGGATCAATTCTCTACGAGTCGTAAGTGACCCGAAATACTTTTAATAGTACAGATATGCCATCTTTTTCTTCTGAGAAAATAACCACCGCATATATTTTTGCAGTTCGGGCCTTAACCCCTCTCAAATGAGCTCATCTTCGGGCGATCTTCTTCCAGAGATGATGGAGAGCGAAACGCCTCCTTCGGACTCCTCCGCTCCAGAAGTGGGCGACCCTGAAGTGTCGTCACGGAGGGCCTCTCCAAGTCCGGTGAGGCCAGAAGATAATCCCATTGACCCCCGAAGCTCTCAGTGTCCGGCTCCCGAAGAGAGCAGACAAAAGAGTCCGACACCATCTAGTGTGCGATCGGATGTTCTGAGGGAGTTGGTAGGGCGAGCGGCCATCTCAGGTGAACACCGTGTGTTGATGAATACGGTGATGGAGAGAATATCATCCGCCGAAAGCGGATTGCATGAAGCTTTTATGAGTCTACTGACAAGCTTTGAGGTACATAAAAGAATGTATGATAGTCCTGCACATGCTCGGTGTGCCCTGTGTAGAAAGTAGCCCCTGAGACTCTGGTTGTCGTCGGAAATGACGATGAACAAAGGATCATATTCCCAGGTAATAACCATACTGCCTCTATGTGCAGGTGATGGAAGCTCCGGTGGCTAGACGGACTAGCGAGTTTGCCCATTTAGAACGGCAGTTGGATGTGGCAGACGCCGACATCGAGCTTGTTAACAAAAGGCTTGACGAGGCACAAGGTAAGTGTCATTATCTGGTAAATGCCACATAGGAAGAGCAGCATGATGCCAATATCTTTAATATGTTGTGATTGCAGATGGAGCTGCCACTGTTGAAGCCTTGCGGGCAGAACTTGCCCGAGCCAAGGAACAAGCGAGGTTCGGTAATGCGACTGCTGTGAAGGCGGCCGAAGAGTTGCAAGCCGAGAAGGCTGCGCATGGCGAGACCTGAGACAAGATGGCCAAGATGGCTATAGAATTAAAAGCCGCCGCCGACCGTTGCCGGGTTCTTGAAAAGGAAAACCAAGCGAAGGCATCGGACCTTGAGAAGGCTGCTATGATGAAAAAGGATCTCCGCTCTGCTATGAGGGCAAAGAAGGAGGAGCTGCGGGAAGCCGGGGATATTGTAGGTGGGAAATCCTTTATGTTGCGGAGGAAATTCGGAGATCCACGGTATGCCCCTCTGGATCGGCTGTGGAGTTCGGAGGATGTGTATATGGATTTGGCGGCGAGCGCTGCCGATGCGGCCAAGTACTTCCAGGGTCAGACAGACCGTGAAGTAGACCAGCTGTTTTGGAGAAAATTCCATTCTCCCGAGCGTCCACTTTCATTGACTGACCAATTAGCAGAATGGGCCGAACTAAATAGGTTGTCCGGGACTCTCCATGAGGTCTATTGTGGATTAGCTATGGCCGGAAAGGTCAAAACCGAACAGCTATTTCAGCTTGGTGCAGCAGGTCCTTGACGTGGTGCCGCACATAAATGCGGTGAAGAGGTCGGCGTGCATAGAAGGCGCACGGATGGCCTTTGCCCGTGTTAAAGCATACTGGGCGGAGATGGATGCTACCACTGTTGCAGCGCGGGATTCGGCCATAGGTCGAAGGGCTGCTGAGCACTACTTTGAAGAAGTTCTTGAGGATGCTCGTTTGATAGAGACCCAGTGCTCAAAAAATATTATGCTTGAGTGATATGTAATCTCATTGTAAGCGAAATGCTTTTATAAATTTTTATAAGGCTATTTTTATACTTTTGCCTGAAAGTAATATGATGCCTCCTGGGCGGCCGTTTATGTATACATGTGTATAACCTGAAAGATTGCAGCCGTCGGCTTCAACCCTCACACATATAATGCGGAGGTGCTCGCAAAAACACACATTCACACTTAACCCAACGTCTTGGTCCTATTAAGGAGGTGATAGCGGAGCGAGCGAGGCAACCGGACTATAATGCTTTAGCGCTTTCACTTAGCCATAGGAGTTTGACAGTGGGGCTACTAGATAGCCCCTGGTGGCTCCGCACTCTCCCGATCTCGGGGTGCGTACATGCCTGGCCGGAAAACGACCCTTCGTTAAGGCGGAGGAATTCTAACATTCCCACAGGTCATCGAGTGGTTGACCAGTCTCACGCTATATCATGACAGTCAGTTTTCGGCTTTCTCTACTAAGGTGCTCGTCCGGATGAACCAGGGCACAATCGCAGTAGTTCTCCTGGTGCTACCTTAGCCGGTAAAGCGGAACGTAAGGCACCAAAACACAGGAGCCGGGCAAACCCAACATTTGACCAAAGACAATGATTCGGAGCTGATGCATATAGGGCCAAACTCGCGACGCCGAACACTCCCTAAGGTTTTCGGTCTTTGTGGTATAAACCGAGCCTAAATAATGGCCTTTGTAAGAAGCCCCTTGTGTCCAGGTACGTGCATTGTTCTGGCATGGCCACATGGCAAGACGTCAGCATCCTTCTCAACGGTGGATATGTATCAACAAGAGACAGTAAAAAAGGTTTACGCAGGGTCTTAATCTAAAAAGAATCCTTGGAGCGGGTCCCTGCTGCACGTCTGCGCCTGTGTCTCCGTTGTGCCGTATCCTGGACGGGTGTAGCACGATGATCGTGTGTAAAAGAGAGGAATTTGGGTGAAGTAGTTGTCGTGCAAAAAGATAGTTTGCTATAGAAACCATGTATAATTCAAGATGAGAAGAAATTGCCACTTGTCTGCGCGTGTTGAGCCCCTTGTATTGACAAATAGGGGTGTGACCGTTTATTCGGTATAAGTAGCGGCGCCGGACTCGATTAGTTGTGTCTGAGGTCTGGACGACCTATTGGACGCTTTCGCTGGTCCGGGCACCTTTAGTGTGCGGCTGCCAAGGCAGCCTCACTCTCTTCGGCGCACAGAGATCACTTGATATTTCCGTGCACTGTAATGATGCCACGTGGACCGGGCATCTAGAGTGTGAGGGAGGCGTAGTGTGGTATTGCATTAAAGTGAGCAAAAGCTTCGCGTCCAAGCAGTGCTTGATAGCCACTTTGAAATGGAGCGATGTGGAAAGTTAAATGCTCTTGATGGAAGTTATCGGGGGAGCCGAATATAACTTGTAGTAGGAGGGAGCCCGTACAACGAGCCCCTGGGCCTGGCATTACTCCTTTAAAGGTAGTATTGCTATGGCGAATTTGTGTTGGGTCTAACCCCATCCCGCGGATTGTATCCTGATATATTAGGTTTAGGCTGCTGCCGCCGTCCATCAAGACTCGTGTGAAGTGATATCCGCCAATTACTGGGTCTAATACCAGGGCAGCCCATCCTGTGTGTCGGATACTTGCTGAGTAATCACGATGATCGAAAGTGATCGGTTGAGACGACCAGTGGCAGGACTTCGCGGTGACAAGTACTTGGGTATATTTTCCTGGGGGTGCTGCGTTGTTTTTTCCCTTGATCACGTGTAACACGTTTACTGTTTTGACTTCTGGTGGAAATTTCTTTTGTTCCCCCGTGTCTTGCTTGGGGGGCTCGTCCTCGTCTTCACTTGGTGTATCCTCCCCCTTGTGTACGGCGTTGAGCTTGCCGGACTGCTTGAAGACCCAACATTCTCCGTGGGTATGATTAGCAGGTTTACCAGGGGTACTATGAACCTGACATACTTGGTTCAGAATTTTTTTGAGGCTGGACAATTCATCCCTGGTGCCTTTGGGGGGCGGCTTTTGACCTGGCCAAGAGCTTTTGAATCTGGCATTTACTGCCGTGCCCTTCGTGCTGTCTTCTTTATTCTGGCGTTTGTTATTGCTGTTGCACCGTGATTTCCCGTTTCCATCTCTAACCTCAGATGTACTGGGGTCGCTGGTGCTGCATCTGGCTAGCCAGCTGTCCTCACCCGCACAAAAGTGGGTCATGAGGTTTGTTAATGTGGCCATCGTTCTCGGCTTATTTTGGCTGAGGTGTCTGGCGATCCATTCATCACGGACGCTATGCTTGAAAGCTGCTAAGGCTTCAGCGTCCGAACAGTCGACAATCTGGTTCTTTTTAGTAAGAAACCTGTTCCAAAGCTTTCGGGCTGACTCTCCGGGCTGTTGAGTTATATGACTCAAATCGTCCGCATCCGGAGGTCGGACATAAGTCCCTTGAAAATTTGGCCGACAGGCGTCTTCGAGCTCTTCCCAACTTCCAATGGAGCTTTCGGGGAGGCCTTTGAGCCAGTGACGAGCTGGCCCTTTGAGCTTGAGGGGTAGGTACTTGATGGCGTGGAGATCATCTCCTCGAGCCATATGGATATGAAGGATGTAGTCCTCAATCCAGACCCCAGGGTCTGTTGTTCCGTCGTATGCCTCTATGTTTACGGGCTTGAATCCCTCTAGAAATTCGTGGTCCAGCACCTCATCGGTGAAACATAGGGGGTGTGTGGCACCCCTGTAGCTGGGTGTACCACGTTGTTCGGATGTTTGTCGTGTTGCATTGTATGCTGGGGCGCGCTTGCGTGGTCCATAGATGGATCTTGTTGCACCGTCCTTTGGGTGTGAGCCCTCGCATTGGTTGCGTGTTGTATGGTGAGCAGCGTTGTATGCCGCTCTGTGTTGGTAGAGGGGTCGTCTATCCGACCAGGTGGCCGCTTTGATATTTGGTTGTGGGGGGTCTGAGGCCTCCTCATCGAATTCGGGTAGCAGCTTCCGCGTTGGGTAGCTCTTGGAGGGGCGATTGTCGCCGTACCCTACTGCTATGTTGAGTATTTTACTCCATCTGATTTGGAGTGTGTCTTGCGCGGCCTTGAGCCTTTGCTTCTGCTTTTTCAGACTCCTCGCGGTGGCAACAAGCCTTTTACGGGCAGTCTGCTGCTCCGGGTGCCTGTCCGGCGTTATGTCATCTAGACCATTATCCTTGATAGGATTTTTTTGTTCGGTTTGATTATCCGGATTGCCGTTGTCCGGCAGCGGTTCGCCCTGCTCCAGCGCTGGGTCTGTGTGATCGCTAGTTCTGTCGAGGCGGGATTTGGGGCGGCGCTTGCGTCGCCGCTTTGACTGCTTTTCGAGGGAACAAGCCTTTGGTGCATCCTTCCTCTCCTCGTCGTCATCTTTTGGTGCGTCCACCATGTATACGTCATATGACGAGGTGGCGTTCCAGGGCCCAATAGGCGCTGGTTCTTCATCGTCTCCTTCATCGGTGTCCATACCGTCGATGTCTTCGGAGTCGAAGTCGAGCATGTCGGTTAAATCGTCGACGGTGGCTACAAAGTGGGTGGTGGGTGGGGTTTGAATTTCTTCATCGTCCGTACGCCAATCTCGCTGACCGTAGTCCGGCCAGGGCTCTCCTGATAAAGAGAGAGACTTTAGTGATTTCATAATATCGCCAAAGGGCGAGTGCTGAAAGATGTCCGCGGCAGTAAACTCCATGATCGGCGCCCAATCGGATTCGATCGGCAGAGGCGCGAATGGTTCGGAGTCTGGAGAGGAGTCCGACTCCTTGGAATCATGAGTTTCGTGGAGTGCGGGGCTGGTGTTCGGCTCAATCGCTGTTAAGACCGCAGCCCCCGAGGCGGCGTCCAACCATCCATCCTCGATCGGTGCGGTTGGCTCCGAATTAAGGGTCGAAGCCGATGCGGGTGCGGCCTTTAGGGCACTGTTAGGTTGCAGAGCTAGATCATGCTCGTCGTGGCAGTGCAGCACGCTTGGCAGTGGCTCGAATCCGTCGAAGATCAAGTCCCCGCGGATGTTAGCTGTGTAGTTTAAACTTCCAAATCTGACCTGACGGCCAGGGGCATAGCTTTCAAGCTGCTCTAGATGGCCAAGTGAATTGGCCCACAGTGCAAAGCCGCCGAGGACAGAGATCTGTCCGGGGAGACAAGTTCCACCCTAGATCGCATCACTATCGATGATCGTGGGAGCCATCAAGCCTGATGGCGACGACACAGAGGAACTCTCAATGAAAGCACCAATGTCGGTGTCAAAACCGGCGAATCTCGGGTAGGGGTCCCGAACTGTGCGTCTAGGCCGGATGGTAACAGGAGGCAAGGGACACGAAGTTTTACCCAGGTTCGGGACCTCTCGATGGAGGTAAAACCCTACGTCCTGCTTGATTAATATTGATGATATGGGTAGTACAAGAGTAGATCTACCACAAGATCGGAGAGGCTAAACCCTAGAAGCTAGCCTATGGTATGATTGTTGTTGTTTATCTTGTCCTACGGACTAAAACCCTCCGGTTTATATAGACACCGGAGAGGGTTAGGGTTACACAAAGTCGGTTACAATGGTAGGAGATCCGCATATCCGTATTGCCAAGCTTGCCCTCCACACCAAGGAAAGTCCCTTCCGGACACGGGACGAAGTCTTCAATCTTGTATCTTCATAGTCCAGGAGTCCGGCTGAAGGTATAGTCCGGCCATCCGGACACCCCCTAATCCAAGACTCCCTCAGCTTACTTTGGCCTCAAGGTGCTCGATCAGCTCCTGATCCGTGGGATCGAACTTGACGCCAGCCGGCAGCACGGGCTAATCCTTCTTCGACTTGCATCGGTAATTCCAGTTATATGGTACTCAATGTATGATCAATGGACTATTTTAAGTGAATGATGAAAGATTTCGACAGATAAGTGGTACTCCAAATCTGAAGTCCAGAATACCCAAACACGCCGCTGGGATTCTTGTGTCACCTCACGCACAGCGTGTTCTCACGTCAATTCAATGTGTGGACATGATGAATAATTTGACCGACGTATACTAGTACTGCTACT
>NC_057812.1:113605743-113620962 GCF_018294505.1 Triticum aestivum
ATCATCATTATCAGTACATCCTACGCAGGTGAGTTAGGATGCACTTGATCCCAGGAAGGTATCTATCCTTCAAACCAAAGGAGTGCTTTAAACTAGCAACAGTACATAATATCCAACAAAAGAGGATCGTGCTACAGAAGCAGAATACATGGCTCAGTCTAGATATCAGCACGAATCAAGTTGTGCATATTTGCTATTGGCATGAACCACATCGCCGCACGTCGGGTTTGCAAAAGCCATCCATCGCATGGAAGCTTGATGCCTTTCACACATTGAAGATTATCTGGCAACAATCTGTGTCGACGAATCTCTGGATATGGTGATTCATGAAACCCATGGTATGATGTGTAAACACAGCCCCCCCTCGCGAATGGAAGTTGCATAGCACAGTAATCATCGCCGGTGATATGATCGATGATTGGTTGGATGATCGGATAATTGAGCCTGAGGAACAAGGAGTGGTTGTCGAGGCTGTAAACCCGCCTCTAGTTGAATACGCCTGGCCCAACGGAGCTGGGATCTTTCTCGAACACGAAGCAGCCATAGCCATCAATGGGAGGGAGTAAGCCCCATGCATGCATGCAACATGCAACACTCACACGTACTCATGGACGCATGCAACACTCACGCACCCATGCGGCAAACAGCATACGACGCAACACACACGCTCACGCTCAAGTGCTCAACCTACTCCCTACGTCCGTGAAAGACTGTACATTTAGAGATTTACACATTGACCAGGGCATAATTAACACCCAAAAGTAGCAGACTTATGTGTGCATGCGACCATTGAGATAAGAAGATTAAATGAAGGCCGTTGCATGCTGTAATTAAGGATAGACATGTAGCCTATACGTACAGCACAAGTTGGTGCATTAGTCAATCAATATCATGCCACACAAGTTCATCTCCAACTCATGTGATAAATTTGTGCACGACTAGTATACATATATTCACAGCGCTACCGTTCACAATTACCGTACTCCACTTACACGTTATAGATGGGCTACATGTCCTCCTCCAGGTTCCAGTCCCAGGTGTTCTTCATGGATGGCACGATCCATAGCAGTGGGTAACGGGAATCATTGTCGCATCTTTCTCCGGTTCCACATGATGGAGACTCATCCAAGATGAAGCGGCATAAATCAGGGATAGCGTGTCCGAGCATGTCGTTCATCCAGCGGTGCGCACTGAAGACACAACCATGCTTCATGAACGGCAGGCCTTTCGTGTCGTGCATGGAAGGTGGCATCCGCTTCACAATGGGGTAGCTGTCCCTGATGAAAAGTGAGTACTCTCCAAGAGTGTTCCTCGGCACCCACGTAGCATCATGGGGGTCAAACTCGGCGCCGTTCATCTGGTACACGCGGCATCCCAGATCTGGACACATGGTGACGTATATAGTCAAGGTCCATGCATAATAATGTTGTGCTCAAATGTGGCGTAATACTGTGCAGCAAATAGTACTACTCCGGTATAGAGGAAGTAAAATAATCGACTTATTATATATAGCCACTCTTGGCTACATGGATGAGATAGTAAGACATGGAAAAATAAAAATGGTGGCAGCTAGTGGGTTCAAGTCTTCAAGGGCCTAGCTAGCTATACGTGTCCTCCAAGGTAAAAAGTACTCCTACTAGTACTACAAAGTATACTACTAGTACAACAATGAAAGAGAAGGCGAGAGGGTTAAAAAATGGAATACCTGGGTAGATGGTGACGGTCCGATCGTGGTAGATTATGTGACCATGTTGCACATCAGTGGTACCATGGGTAACGACTGCTAAGATAGTTGATCCCAATATGCCAAAGTCAGCTACAAGGTTCCAGGAGACCGAATCGCGGATGCAAATGCACATCCAGGATTGGCGATCTTATTTTGATCGGGGGATGACTGGTCCCTGCAAAATAATGGAGTACCATTAGGGATGCAAATGATGGTTTATGCATTCCGTTTGTAATCTCCCGTACCGTAGGATGTCAACCAGATGAAACAAGTCCCCTGGCTTGTCACCGCGAAGATGCGGCCTAGATGGTGCACGGCGTCTTCGAACGTGTAGGGGTACAAATCTGCCGCCACCAACATGCGCTAGCCTCTACCGTTACTGCCTCCTGCATTGATGGCAATCCTTATGTCGAACACTGCGATGAGATAGTAATCGTCGTTGCCACGTCGCTTTGTCGGCGGGTCCGCAATTGCTACCTTATTCAATCTCATGTAGGCATCATCATACGTATTCTTGCCCAGCCAGTCCGGAAGGCCGATCCCAATGGTGGAGAAGGGGTCTACCGGAACGGCCGCACTGCTGTGGATGTTGTGCAAAATCATGGTGGTACCCGGCCGGAGGTATGCAAGCGAATCTTCGTTGGCACCGACCCAGACCTATATATAAGACGGTGGGCAGCGGAGAAATTACGGGATGGAAATGGAATAACTAAGTACTACATGATCAAACTCCATTACTGACCTGCTCATCGGACAAAATCCGACTACCTCTCAACGTCGTCAACTCTAGCGGAGTCAATGTGCAACCATGGCCAGGGAGCGGTGGACTGTTCAAAGAATTGTCCCATAGAAGAACCTTCTCCTCGAGGACGCATGTAAGACCAACAAGCATGGCCTTTTCCCAAGACTGTTTAAGCAGCATCTTGAAAAAGTTGGTGCAGGAAGCACCGAGTCTTGCGGCGGTGAGGACGTCGGAGCGGCGTGCGATTTCTCCCAGAGAATCGTCGTCCAAGGTCTCCCAGCCCCGACGAGGAGGAGAACCGCCTGGCGAATCCATGGGAGCAGCGACGAACTGCCTTCTCTTCGGGGGGAGGGGAACTGGCGAGGAGGAGATAAGAGCGTAGAAACCGCAGGGCATCGTCCCTTCCAACTGTAGATCGTTCCTCAGCAAAGGGGTGAGGCTATTATTTACTACTCTAAATAATAGCACTAGTAAGAAATTTTTGGCACTAGGTAGTAGTTTTTGGTACCATGGAGTACTAGTACTAGCATTATGGAACGTTATGAGATTGCATTATACTATAAATAATAGCACTAGTAAGAAATTTTTGGCACTAGGTAGTAGTTTTTGGCGTGGATTAAGAAATTTTGGGTATGTTTTTGCCATTTTTTGTACACGCCAACTAGTGTAAAAAAATGTCGTACATTATGTGACGGAGGAGTACGTACTCGTACTGTAGCAGTACTAGTACTAGTTTTCTCAACTAGTACTGCGATGTACTGTACTTCTAGTCTAGTCTTGTATAGTGCACCAGTTTTGAACTCTTGAATCTCAGGGCCAAGGAGCTACAGTTGGAATTGGAGGGTACTACTGTTCTCTAGAACCATCGCTGTACTATCAATGCAGGGGAAGTACACATGCGTAGTGGCCTAGTGGGTACTCTCGGTGCTCTATTCAGCCACTCCTCTCACGTAGCTGGCCTACTCAGCCGCTCCTCTCTCACACACACTAGTAGCCTGTTTATCAGCGACGGTTACTGTGGGGGCAGAACATTTGAGTTATTTGATACAGCGAGACTAGGCTTTTCGCTTCCATTTGTGGAGGTGTAATGGATCTCGTTGAACTTTGTTAGTAGTTCCTTCTTTATGAATGAGATGAAGCAAAGTTTTTGCCTCCGTTTCAAAAAAAACACGGCAAGAGGAATTTCTTTTATAGTAGAGCCGATAATGGAGTGAAGTCCATGCATGCAACGCCACAAGCTATAGAGTAGTAGTAGAGCACTTTACGTACAGAGCCATATTGGACAGTTCCCAATGCCCCGCCAGGCTTTTCTGGCTCCTGGGGCTTAATTGGGAGGCGCTAGTTTAAATATGCTACTAGCTGGAAGCTGCAAGCGAGGTGCGGCTAGGGCGAGCACGCGAGCCACGTGATGCTGGGAAGGAAAACCCGCTCATGTGGCTAGGCTGTCCAGTGCACCCAGATTGTGGGGCCGCACATCCGTTTGACTTCAAAACTCATACTACCCGTGTAAAATATTGGCTCGCAGTGAAGTGTAGTAGTACTATTTTTTAAAAAAAGGCTGCCGTGCGTTCGGCCGGGATCGAACCCAGAAAACGAGGTATACACTCCCGCAACCACTAGTAGTACTCGTTGGAGTACAACGCAACCTAGAATCGCCTTTTGTCGCTAGTAGTACGTACATTGTTCCTTACAAGAAACCCCTAAGAGAATGGTTAATAGTATAGCCAGCTGCTGGCTATAAGCCAGTGCCATGTCATCTACATCCCATCTCATAGCCAACATGTAGTAGTAGTTTATTTCTTATAGCCCGCTGACTCAGCTCTATTGTACTTGCTCTAATAATGCAAGAAACCACTAAAATGCCAAGAAACTACTACCACTTGCATATGTGGCAGACTTAAGATAAGACTACCTTATCAACCATTGTACATGCTCTTACCAACAAAAATACTCGAGTGACCTCCTACCTCCGGCCCGTCCACCTAGTCATCCTCGGCCATGGGACGCAGCTACCGCCGCCGGCAGAAGGCGAGGTCAAAACCGCCGGCGGTGTGGAGCCCATGTTGCGGCAGCCTGGATGCCAGCTCCGTCCGGCGCTCGCGGCCGCTAGCTAGCCAAGATAGCTCCGTCCAGCTGCTTGTCTGCAAGGTTTGCTAGCTATATTGGCAAGGCAGCACGGCGGCTTGCTCGCACGCGCCGCGCTAAGGCCAGCCATCTGGCTCGAGCGAAGGACAGTGCGGCGGCTTGCTCGCTCGTGAGTCACGCTCGGGCCAGCCTGCCAACCCGTGTGGAGGCCAGCGCGGCGTCCGGCCCGTCCGGCGGAGCGACGGCCAACTCTCTCATCACCGGCGCCACCGACGAACACGCATCAGTACTGTTTGAAGTAATATTCATGAAAAATAATGATTTGAGGGGGAATAACAGGATAGAAGGTCAGATGTGGGTCCCTCGTTTCAACGGTCAAACAAAATGTGTTGGTTTAAGCTGCCTCATCAGCACAGACATGTGGGCCAACCCTGTCATAAATGGGTTTAAACAAACCTAATCGGTAGGAGTACTAGGTAGTTTTTGGTGTGGATTAAGAAATTTTGGGTATCTTTTTGCTATTTTTTGTACAATAGATTCCTCCTAGGGCTGGTTGAAAGTGGTAGTTTTTTGTTAAATACTCTACATATTGTAAGTAGGAGTGAAAGTTAAGCTTTGGAAGCCAGTAAGCAAGGCTAGTTACATAGTGCATATGTGTACATGATTGAAAGTAAATATCAACCATGAGTGACTAATATCGTGATGGAAAACTCGAAACTATGGAATACTAGGAAAAGAAATGCATGGTTGGAAATACTAGCAATGTTCATGTCCATTGCAACGAATCATAATTAGAATAATACTTATTCACAAACTTGGTGCAAAACACTCTAATTTTGATATACATATGTCACTAGAGATATATTATGTTTCAATTAGAATATATTCCTTGGGCTGTTTTGGTGAGGCCAGGGAGGGATGTGGTTGGTTTTAAGATACTAATTATGGGTTTTTCTGCAAATTGGTAAACAAGTGGGATGTTGGTGAGAAAAGGCAACAACTTACCTCACAATCGTTAGATGTAGATCTAATGGTCAGAAATGATGGATGGCAGACACACCAGCATCACCAACTTAGTCTTGTGTAGGAGTACTAGCAAGATCCGTGCATTGCACGGAACATCAAGATGCATTTTTTTATAAAACACTTGTTGTGATTGACCCTTGCGGGAGTAATCCCATGTGTAAAAACTAATGATATCGCGAGACATACGAGATAAGGTGAAGAGGAGTGGGGTGTGATGGTGGTTGGTGGTCGAACTGAGCGGAGGCATGGGGATTGACGACGCCGGCAGCGGCCACAAAGCCAGTTTATTCCAGAAGCTTCCTTTCTTAATTGCTCAACAATGAGGTTTGTTGGAGATAAGGATGAACGAGGGAAGGCCTTGTCTGCAAATGTGGAGAGGGGTGCGGGTATCTTTTAGTTTAATTTCCATCCGTCAGATATAGATCGGATGGTCTATATTGCAAGATGGCACACGTACCATCATCACCAACTCGGTTTTTTATAAGAGAAGAAATATAAGTATGGAGATACACACGTATTATTGATACTTGCTTACATAAACTAGCATCTACATTCTATTGAACGCCTCAGCATGTGGGGCCTTAGCACAATGACTTCTCAACTGTATAAAACGAAGATTTTCCTGTCACCGACAAGGAGGGGGTGACAGCGATGCGCTTTTTGGCTTGCTCTAGTCCTAGTAGTCATACTAGGTGGTCTAAGCATGTGTAGATTTATTCCTTTTCACGTCTCGTGTTTGCCGTACTGCCACGACTGTTCATGAATAGATGGTAAGTTATTCACAGGGAAACCCTTGTTGAGCGTGTTTGCGAGAGAGAGAGAGAGAGAGAGTGCGTGTGTGATATGTTAGAGACTGAGGCAATGATAACATATTCTTTGTGTCTATGTGTGTGGAGGATAGAGAGAGACATGTACATGGGGCTCTGTGTTGTGTAACGTGGAGACACATGTACATAATTAGAGAGTGAGTGTGTGAGATACACATGCGGACATGAGGAGAGATGAGGATCCAGGTAAATGGGTGTTTGTGCGTGTCTGTGTGTGTTTGTGCACGCGTTTGTGTGTGAGAGGGAGAGAGTGTATGTGGAGTAGAGAGACCACTGATGATGTAAACCTAGTATAAGGGAAGGGGGAATGGTGTGACATGTGTAGTAGCGAGATAGCACGGGTGCGGGCGGGGGGAGCAGACTATTTGGAAGAGACATCGAGTGTGTGTGTGGGAGAGGGGTGTGAGAGCGAGAGAAAGAGAGAGCTAGCAACGGAGAGAGAGAGAGAGAGAGAGAGGAAGAGAGGGGGCGAGAGGGGTCATTTGTGTCCATAAATGGCGTATAGATAGGGAGACAATGTTGATGTTGTCCTAAATTGGCCTATGAACGGAGACGCAAGGGAAGCGAGTCATCGTGTGCGTGATAGGGACTTCATGAGAGATCTAGAATAGATGGTGTAGAGAACAATGTGCGAAATCGAGAACGATTATACATTAAGGAGCTATGCAAAGAGTCACGACATATATGTATAGAGGGAAGGAGCTGGGGCGGGTCCGCATGTGGGAGAGATAGAAAGAGGAGAGTGGTGCACAAGGAGACAGAGTGTGCTTGTTTGCAGTGGGGGTGGTGTGTGAGGTGAGTGCGCGAGAAGCACATAACTAGGGAGATAGACGTTTGGGGGCAATGTTTTGTGTGTATGGGAAATATACACTCTACATAGTGCGTGTGCTTGGGTAAGAGAGATAGCGGGAGACCTAGAGAGTGAGGGAAGAGATGTGTGCATGCCTGAGAGACAAAGTGATAGAGACCTATGTTGGGGTCCGAACTTTACAAGAGAGAAGGGTGTTAATGTGCTTGTGTGTTAGTGTTTGCGGGAGAGAACGACTTCTCTCTCTCTCTCTCTGTGTATGGTGGTGGTGGGGGGGGTGGTTGACTTCAGATAAAGAGTGAGGTGTCTATATTTGAGGGACTTTAGCGTAATTGAGATATTGTGCACTCATGGTTGATCAATTTGTTTCACAGTTTGCACTATGAGATAATGATACTTTTGAACATGCGTGATATACCTTGATGTACCAGAATTACAAACCTAAGATTGGAATTTTGGAAATTCGACTCCATCATTAGCTTTTGCAATTCATTTAAACGGAAGTACATTTTTTAAGGCGGGGTTTCATGATTTCAAATTCATATATCAAACCTAGAGATATACACATGCGGGCATGTTCAAACTTTATAATCATCCACTTTATTCATACACATACACATTTTTGCTTTTTTCATCATATTTAGGATAAACACATCTGGAATTTCATTTGAATTGGACCGTATGATGGTATTTGCTTGTAGTAGCTCAATGATCCATGTTTGAATTGAATGGACAATCTAAGTTTCGAGTTGGAGACATTGATTTTCAAAACTTGCACATTTTTTTGCATGCAAAACAAACAAATTGTCGGCCATGATATCATAGTCGGCCGTACGAGAGCAGAATACTTATAATTTTAGGCGCCAAAAGCTTTCAAACTTCCCGCTCACATCGAAATATCACGTGCCCAAAAGTTTAGCCCAGCGATATTCCTATTTTACCCCTGCCACATGAACGAAAAAGGGCTGCTTTGGTAACTCCATTGTTTTCCCCTCTTTGCCCCCAACATTCTTCCCCAGAGCCCCTCCCCTTCCCCTCCCCGACCCCACCAACCACGGCAAGCCGTCGAATCTAGTCCTCCGCCGCAGCGGTGGACCTCACACCCCGCCGGATCTACCTTCCGCACCTTGGAACCCCCAATTGCCAACTCACCACTTCACCGGAGCCGCTTCAGCGACTGGCTTGTCCACCGCTCCAGATCTCCTTGACCGCCATCATGGTCCACCGCACCAGATCTGCTTAACCGGCGCCCTCGTCCACCACAGCGTAGGCCCTTCACTGACTCCCTTGTACGCCCCTTCGCTGGCCCTTCATACAAGCCCTCATCCGCCGCAACAGATCCGCCTCACCAAAAGCACTGTACAACGCACCCGCCGAAGCCTTCGTCCACTGCACCGGACCCGCTCCACGGACGCCATATTCAACTCCATCGGCCCTGCTTTACCGACGCTGCAGCCTCATCAGGTTATTTCGATTTGTACTCCTTCGGTTTTTCTCTTTATCGTGCAACTTTTCACTTACCACAGATGAGCTTTCTTGTATGTCGACAGGCGCCGCAACCGTAGCACCGAAGCTGCTTCAGCGATGGCGACAGCCGGCCCAAACTCAACCGCAACACGAGCACCATCGACGATCCTTAGCTATCAAGTATGACAACAATACCCATATGCCACCGAGAATCAGGTACTATTATCCACGGCCGGCGCCTACGTTGACTTTCCTAGCATAAGCACCGCACCTTTGAATTTCTTCAGGGCATCATTCAGTTTTCATGAGACGCGTTATTCTGCTTGCACCTGTAGGGCCATACTTCTGGCAGTGAACATGTTACATGTGCTAAATTACATACCAGTGCACATATAGTTAATATGCTTTAGGTTTGTTCTGATGCCACTTGTTGGTTCCATCAGACTGCTTAATGTTCTCTATGCTTAATTACACATCAGCAAACTAGCATGTGGTTCCGCTGCTTTTTGTTCGTTTTACCCTACATTTTCTGATGCTAGCTATTACATCACTGCTCCGAGCCTCTGTTCATTACTTGTTTGTGTGTTCTTGATCTTCCCAAGTTGCATGACTAATTTGATGCTTCTATTAATTATGGAGCTTCCAACCCCATCAAGCAAAATATTTGTTCTTTTGGGGCTGGCACCTCGAACAAGCATAAAAATGGAGGGAAGCAGATATACTCCCTCCGATTCTATTTACTCTGCGCATAACTCTTGACCCGCATACCAAGGAGGGCACTGGTTTAATTTTTCTGGACTAATTTGCCAATTAATTAGGGCAGAGGCGGATGGGGCGGGGCACAAAAGGAAACCAGCACTAGGAATCGGCAACGCGCAGACTAATACGAGAAAACTGAGAAAAAGTTAGATGCAAAGTAAAAAGAATCGGAGGGAGTATTGTCATGTATGCACACACCCTTCTTTCATTAGTTTAGATGAACCATTGATGATCAATTCGGACCAGTGCATGCGATTAAAATTAATTTTACCTAAATAGATGGTGCAGAATAAACTACAACAACTAGATTTGCAACCACGGGATGCTGACGATATCTTCAAAGAACATTGCAACAACAGCTAGGCTTCACATCAACATATGGTAAGCCAGTGTGTTTTAGTACATGTGAAATGTAATGCGAGTGGGCTGCTTTCTTGGCTTGTGCCCTCAACATGTAATCCTACCGAATTACAAATAGTTTAGTTGTCTGCTTTGCTGTATTGCTTGATTGGAATGCTTATTTGTTGTTACGCTATACCTGAGTTGGCCAATATGTCAGCAGTGCCTGCTGTACTATCGTAAAGAAATGCATGCCTATTTCATTTGAGTCCTTAACTTTTCCTCTCAACTTCATCACAAGACTGTCTTCGTAGTTTATATGAGGCCACACTGTTAAGTGCTTTCTCAGATTATTTCAACTGCTTAGATGCCTTGGCAACTTAAATATAGCGGTTGTACACTCCCTTTCAACTAGGGATGTCAACTGGGTCCGGTTTAATCCCGATTAAAGTCCACTAGTGGTATGATAGTTCAAAAGAGTTTTTGTTTTTTTGAGGAAAATGAACTAGGGAGGTAGCAAAAACTAACTAGATGGGACTGGCGGATTTCGTTTATTTGCCACTTACATCCCTAGTTTCATCTTACCATTTTAATTTCTTTTCGGCTGATGCTGCTTTGAACCATTTAAATATAGTTTGCCATGCTCGGCAATAATTCGTCCGTCGTTTACCATGTAAGCTTACTGCCTGGATCATACGATAACTATCTCTTACTGATGTCCAGCAGAAACCTTTCAGGATGCCGTTCACACTAGGACACAATGTACAACCCCAGAATCTATTTGTGGAAGCAGTGCGCCATCCATGTTACCAGATGGTAGCAGTTCAGAGGCAACACCGCCGAAGAGCAGTCTGAGCACAGATATTATAGTGCTTGAGGCTCTACTAGAGGCAGAAAGAGATGGTGTGGCTGCCATGAATGAGGTAATATTTATCTTGAGGCTGGAAATTACGGAATTAGCGGCACACATTATGCAAGCAACCCAAGAATTGGAGGAAGTAAGAATGTTGCATTTGAAGACGGAGGAGGTCTTGCTGTTTCTGCTATCTGAAGCCCAAGATAATCCCAGTTCTTCTTTAGATACCAGTTGAAATTTTGATTATATTATTGTACTTGCATGTTGTGTCATGTCTCTGAATGGATTATGTTGCAAGACCCCCTATGTTCTCCATGTGTTGTCATGATCCGAATTTTTTAGGCGAGGTAATCCTCAGTACTTGTATGATTGACATAAGGTGAACTGTTTGTCGTGTGAGCATATTGTATTGGATGAAATAACTGTTTGACTCAGAGTGTATCCAACCTACTGAATTCGAAGATAACGGCATTTCTAAATCATAATCATATATAAAGGTGGAATAAATCTTTGTTGTGGTTTTGAAGAAATAAATAAAAAAATATATAATTATCTGTGGATATTTGCAATCGAATACAAATTGGATTTGAATTTAGTTTGCCAGGTCCCAGGGCAAACGTGAATGCTAATTCTCCCAAGTTTTGAACGAAGCGGCTAAACACCCACTATAATTTGTGGGCTGCTCGAAGCAAGTGTTTGCGAGATGGAAATTACTGTCTACCCCTGACACTTGACATCCTTATCGCCAGGATTTACACTGCTGTCGATAGGGGTAGACTAGTAACTTCAATCAGACATGACATGACGGCCTCTGAGCCCATTCAGACACGGTGGGCGCCAAACGTGGGCGGCAAAATACATTTGATTCAAGCTCGTCCAAAAGACATGTGTCTCTTCCTCCATTTCCCCATTCATACACGGTGGGCGGCAAAACAAACTCTCCTCGTCCGAAATCGATGTAGGCTTATATTTTAAATAGGGGCAGATGTGTAACTTCCATCAGATGTGACACAACCGCCCTACCTGTCAGCCACGTTCATACACCATGGGCGCCAACCGTGGGCGGCAAAACACCCTCTCCTCGCCCGAAATTGATGTAGGCTAATATTTTAAACAGGGGCAGATGTGTAACTTCCATCAGACGTGACACAACGGCCCTACCTGTCAGCCCCGTTCATACACCATGGGCGCCAACCGTGGGCGGCAAAACACACTTTCCTCGCCCAAAATAGTTACCGGCAAATATTTGGGAGATGCGAGATTACCGTCCTATCCCCAACCGACACGATGTCCGAAATTTTAAATGGGGGATAAGTTCGTAACTTTCCCCCATTTCAGAGAAGCGCGTCACAGAGTTTGAGATCCCCCCTCCCCTCCATTTCCCCATTCATACACCATCAGCGGCACGACAACCTCCGCACTGCGGCCAACCTCCTCCATCCGCCACCCCATCCTCCACCTTGCCGGAGCCGCTACCCCTACCCCGTCGTCCACTGCAAGAGATGGACGTCTCTCATCCATAGCGCTGGACCAGGATCCTTTCTTCGCCTCCTCTCACTTCATTGGCGCCGTCATCCACCTTGCCGTTGCCGCTCCTACGACCGCCTCATCCACGGCAACAGGATATATCCCCCGACCCGGCCGTCTGCCGTCTAAAGTCTTCTTCCCCGCTGCCGACAGCCATCACACCCGCAGCACCCTCAACGTATTAGCATAGGCCTACACAACATCGCAAGAGAGGTGGTACTCTTCCACATGTGCTTAAGTTATTGATCTCACCCGGAAAATAGATCGTAATTTGTTTACTGTACTTTTCTTGTCCGTACCAAATCTTAGTGGCTAGTTGAAAGCAAACATTGGTTGCGAAGTAGCTTTGTCCGGTTTGCACCTTCAGATCCACCATGGCACGGGCACTATACTCGTAAAGCTTATGGTTTCCCCCCTTTATATTCACTACCATCATCGTAGGTGCTTCATTTCGTGCTAGCACTGCTCCTCAAGACCTCAACCCAAAGCTTACGTGTTGAAATACGAATCTGATATGATGCTCATATCACTAAAATAGAGAACGTTTAATTGGTCACGTAATGTTCCTATATTCATTTCTAAAAGCATGTGCGCCACCCACTGGTCCAGCTAGTTCCACTTTCCTGATTTTTCTGTTGATGCTTAGGGTTTTCCCCTTTTATCTACTCTACTATGATCTGCGTAGGTGCTTTTTGTCGTACTAGCATTACTCCACCCTTCAAGCTAAACAACACAACACTCAGAATTCGAAAGCTTAGTTGTTCAACTATGATTGTGATATGATATTGATATTAGTTAACCGACACATTTAATTAGTTAGCTAAAGGTCCCACTTGGGTTTCCAAATGCATGTCGCGACATATAGAGAGACAGCATAATTGCATTTCTTTGTCACTTGTTGACCGTACTTTCTTGTCCATACCAAATCTTAGTTGTTATTTCAAAGAAAACATCGGTTGCTAACTACCCTTTGCACGGTTTGCAGCTTCAGATCTGCCATCCCACTGCCACAGTCAACACTGTACTCATCATGCTTATGTTTTCCCCATTTTATGATGACCACAATCAGCCTACGTGTTTCGTGTCGTAGTAGCACTGCTCCACCCATCGGGCTAAACAAGCTTAGTTGTACAAATTCATATCTGATATTATTGATGATATTAGTAAAGGTGAGAGATGTTCAATTGGTTAGCTAAATGTTCCTACTTTAGTTTCGAAATGCATGTGAGACACATATGGAGAGACCGGAAAGAATATTATTTCTCTGTGCGCTCTGGTTCATCATGGGTGGCCAACCGACATTGTATTAAAAGACTTGTAATATCTTTAATCTGCTTGCTCTTCTGCTCTTCTTTAAGATGATACTCTTCTCTTGCGATCGACTGGTCAGGTCGAGTTGTTCTCCCTTAGTATATTTTGAATCTGTCAGGTCAGGTCGACTTGTTCTTCTTTACTATATGTTGAAGCTATCATCTGCGAAGTGTCATCACTTCTGGAGCTCTCATATTTTGAGTAGTAGGCCACATTATATTAATGCACACAACAAATTACAGCATGCATGGCATCTTTTAAAAGAATTGCAGAGATAGCACAAAGGGGTTTACAGGGAGGCAGTATTGGATTAGAATCACTTCTACATTACAAACAAAATCTCACTTGTTTTTATGTTTTCATGCATGTCAGATATTGAACATTATCAAAATAAATATGAGAATGGGCGCACGAGAGGAATATTGCGGAATGATCCACTGCCTAACAAACTTGGCATGGTGGAGGATGGCCTATCTTATTCACCCATCAAGGTGCTTGCTCTAACTTTGCAAAGTTGTATTGGTCGCACATATTTTGCTTCTGACCTCTTGCATTACTTCTACATTGTTACACCATGTGCTTAGTTTAAGCATCATATATGAGTATATGCCATACCTATCCATTTTCTGTACCTATTCCATGTCTCGTCACACTATGTTTTTCCAGTCAAATGTTGTTCTTTCGTAATAGGTGTCCAAAAGGAAGAGGGTGAGTGTAGGTCATCAAGGAGTACAAACTAGGTATTTGGAAAAGGTAGTGATACCTGTTAAATCAGATAGATCAGCAGCCACAGAAAACACAGGCCCAACTGTACCACACTTTACCCCTACTCCAGTGGCCAAACCCCTATTAGAACTGCTGGGAGCCCAGCGTCAGGTACTGTCTATGATATCAATTCAAAATTTGAACTCCTAAATTTCTGCTTGTGCCTTACCTTCTCTCTTGTATGAAAACTAATTTCAGATGAATCTCCTTGCTCAAAGGATCATACGATCTCAAAACAATAATGGGCTCTGCATTGCTCTTGTCAGTACCTCTCTCCCTTTTGCCTTGTAACGCTGTACTTAATTAATTGCTATTTGGTTATGTATCATCAGTCTGCACCTGAGCTTCATTATCCTCTGTTTCTTCCAATATTATTTGATCTATATTTACTCTTTGCAAAATGTAGAATAATGGCAACGCTTAGAAAGAATTTTCTTTGGGGAATTTATTGAATTATCCTTCCATCAACATGGAGAAGGGCTTTGTCCAGCCCGTGTTAACATGTAATGTAAGTTCATCCTTCTCAAGCCTTCAAACTTTGTTCTAGTATAGATTTGGATAGGCATCATTTCCTCCACTGTTGTTTGCTTTGCTGTTTACATCTGATTGGATGTTTGCAACAACTACCAGTTTCAAATTGTAGTTGTAAAAACATGTTCCTTATGCAGAACAGATCCATTTATTTGCTTATATAATTGTGAAACCTGTTACATGTCTCCTTGTTTCTCTTTCAGACTCGTATCTCTTACGCCAGGCAGAACTTTAGGGAAGATAGTGAGCCAAACCATCTTGAGGACAGTGAGATGACCCCAAGGTCCTGTCTTGATGAAGACAGTGAGTTGAAGCTACTCACCAGCAGGTGTGAGACAACCTCTGTGCAGTCGTTGCCTCAATCAGTTCGACTTCTTCAGTCTCAACTTAAAGCGGAAAGGCTTGCTTCAGCTCAGCTCCGACTTGAAGTCAAAGATGCAATGAAGATGT